>NC_056743.1:924057435-924267435 GCF_019279795.1 Protopterus annectens | reverse complement strand
CAGTCAACGGGATACCGCAGCCTCAGAAGTTTCAAAGCTGCTGCAAAAAGGAGTCATCCAACCGGTCCCCGCAGACCAGATCGGATTAGGGACTTACTCAAGATTCTTTTTGGTGCCAAAAAAGACCGGGGACTTGAGGCCCATTTTGGACCTCAGCATCCTAATCCGTTCAGTCAGAAAGTCCAAGTTCCGAATGGTCACTCTACAAACCATTCTCCCATTGCTGGAGAAAGGTGTTTGGATGTGCTCCATAGATCTTAAGGACGCGTATTATCATATTATGGTACATCAAGCGTCCAGGAGACATCTGCACTTCAGCCTAGGAGGCAGTCCTTTTCAGTTCCGTGCGCTGCCCTTTGGTCTCACCACAGCCCCCAGGGTGTTCACCAAGTGTTTGGCAGTAGTGACTGCTCACCTGAGAAGTCTAGGATTCCAGGTGTTTCTGTATCTAGACGACTGGCTCCTAACTGCCACCTCCAAGCATCTACTTCTGCGGAGCCTACAAGCCACTATCGTACTGGGCAATTCCCTTGGAATCACCTTCAATTGGCCAAAGTCTGTGTTGCAGCCATCTCAACGAATAAGATTCATAGGGGTAGAAATAGACTCAAACCAAACGCGGGTCTATCTACCTTCGGACAGGATTCAAACCATACAAAATCAAGTTCGAGCCCTAATTCCCAGGTCCAAAGCCCCAGCCAGAATGGTCCTGCAGTTATTGGGATCCATGTCGGCAACAGTTCTTCTAGTCCCCTTGGCAAGGTTGCACATGAGAATCCTCCAGTGGCTTCTTTCAGCTCAGTGGTCCTTTCAGGAACTCCCTCTCAGTCACCTCATATGGATCATGGAATCTTGCAAACGGGACCTTCGCTGGTGGCTAGTACCCTCCAATTTGGATCAGGGACGACCCTTTGTTCTTCCTCCTCCGGCGGCCACTTTGACCACGGATGCCTCCCAGACGGGGTGGGGGGGGGGGCATTCCCTGGGCAGGTCAGTCCAAGGCAAATGGCACCCGGAAGAGACTCTTCTTCATATCAACATCCTAGAAATGAGGGCAGTACTCCTGTCCCTTCAAGCCCTTCACGATTATCTCCCTCAGGGTGTAATCGCTGTTCACTCAGACAACATGTCAGTTGTCTGGTACCTGAACAAACAGGGAGGGACCAGATCCTATCCTCTTTGCAGAGAAGCCATGAGAGTTTGGGAATGGGCAGTCTTGACCAAACGCTTCCTAGTGGCTACTCACATACCGGGCAAGTCCAATGTCATAGCCGACAGATTGAGCAGAACAATCCTCTCCCCTCAAGAATGGTCTCTGAATATGGCAGTGGCAAGTCAGATTTTCAACGAATGGGGAGTTCCGTGTTGCGACCTCTTCGCGACTCCTCTGAATGCGAAGTGCAAGGAGTTCTTCTCCCTAATCCCGGCTCCGGGGAAGAGCCCCATGGATGCATTAGTCCATCCTTGGCCCACCGGCTTGCTTTATGCCTTCCCTCCAGTTCCACTCCTCCCCAAGGTGATTCAAAAGGCATCTCTCTTGGGGAGCAAAATGATCTTGATTGCTCCTTACTGGCCTCGTCAAGTGTGTTTTCCCTATCTTCGGAAACATGCCATGGAAGGTCCATGGTTTCTGGATCAGATACCAGACCTACTGGTTCATCAGTCGGGACTATTCCACCAGTCCCTACACACCTTAAAATTGACGGCTTGGCTCCTCCTCTTCCGACGATAGTCAGGAGTCATACATTGGATCCAGATGTTGTACACATATTATCTTCGGCCCATAAGTCTGCTACAAAGAAACTGTATTCTAGCAAATGGAAAAGGTTTGCTATTTGGGCTCAACTCAGGGGCCTGGACCCCATTTCTATTCCCGTGGCAGAAGTACTAAAATTTCTGACCTCTCTTTTCAATCAAGGCTCTTCAGTTTCTACCATCAAAGTGCAATTGGCAGCAATTTCTAATTTTCACGAATCCACAGACCCACCTTTAATGAGCAACAGATTGTGTAAGACCTTCTTGAAAGGTGCTGCTCTATTAAGACCCCCGATTTCTCATCCTGCACCTTCTTGGGATCTCGATATAGTGTTACGCGCCTTGACTTCTTTCCCCTTTGAACCAGCAGCCACATGTGATCTAAAGTTTCTATCATGGAAAACGGCCTTTCTGGTGGCGATTACTTCTGCCAGAAGAGTTTCAGAACTTCAAGCTTTGTCAGTGAAACCCCCGTACTTGGTTTTTCATAAAGACAGAGTATCCCTCAGACCAAATCCTTCCTTTGTTCCTAAAGTTTCTTCTGCTTTCTGCTTACAACAATCGTTAGAGCTTCCAGTTTTTTTTCCCAAAATACTCTAACAAAGCGGAGTTCATATTCCACACACTAGATGTCCACAGACAGTTACGTTTTTATTTAGATAGGACCAAACAAACAAGGAAAACAGATCAGTTGTTTGTATCCTTTGCAGATAACAGATTGGGCAATGCTGTCACAAAGGTCACTATTGCCAAATGGATCAGGGACTGTATTACTCAAGCATATATTTATTCTAACAAAGAGCTTACCACCTCTGTCAAGGCTCATTCTACAAGGGCTATGTCTACTTCGGTAGCATTTCATTCTAAGCTTGCTATTAGTGACATTTGTGCTGCGGCTACATGGTCTTCCCCGCACACCTTCATTTCCCACTACAAATTAGATGTGGCATCTAGAGGACGAGCTTCATTTGGTTCCACAGTGCTCAGGAGTGTTTTCCAATGAGCCACCCGGGATTTAGGTGCTGGGGACGCTGTCCCATCAATTCAGAATGTAGGCGAGATAGGATCACATAACATCTTTTAGTTATGTACTCACCATAACTTCAGATGTTTGGGATCCATCTCGCCTACATTCCCAATAACCCACCCTCCTTCCCCCTTCCTTGGAGATCAGAGGATATCAGAAGGTCCGAATTCTGTTGTTTCATCTTGATACATCTAACAATGTTATATAACCAAGTTGTGCATGTGTGCATGAATGCGGACAAACTAGATCTGGGGGATTAGTGGTGGTGCATCCTGGGATAAAGATAGCTCAGCCAATTAGAGGCCTCGCTCTATAGCATAAGCGTGCCGAGTCGGAGCCGAGGGATCGGCTCCGAACCCATCAGTTCAGAATGTAGGCGAGATGGATCCCAAACATCTGAAGTTATGGTGAGTACATAACTAAAAGTTATGGTCACTATTTTTAATTAAAGTTATTAGTTTACTGTTTTACTTTAAATAACAAAGTTTATTATGATGTCATTTGATTGAACATGTTCATTGAATAATTTTATAAGACAGAACAGTATTTAAATGTGTTTGAACTATGAGTTGGTTATTTCTGATGAAGTTCCGTGAGAACATTAAGAAGGAACGAAAGCGCTAAATTTGATGATGGCATCTTTATTTTAACCATTTGAATGGTTGCCTCAAGGAGTTTTTAGTTATATACATATATATATATATATATATATATATATATATATATATATATATATATATATATATATATAAATCTAGTGTGTATACATGTGTATGAATATATTTTTATTTATATGTGTGTGTGTGTGTGTGTCTAAAGTTAGTTTAGTAGTGGTTAATGCACAGTACGTAATGAAAAGACAGAATGGGGCTTGTCAGGAATGAAGACTAGTGGTGATTTTTATGTTAGCTACTACTAGTGCTGGTTTTGTAGCAGTTAAGAATGGTGGAGATCTTTTTGGAAATAAAAGTAGGGAGTTGACTTGATTTGGTGGTAGAGGTAGGCTGTTGAAAGTTTAGGTTTTGGTCAAGCCAGATTCCTAGCTATTTGAAGTGAGTGGTTGTAATGGCTGCAAATTTGCATGGTCCATTCAATGGGAATGATGGAAAGTTTTTGAATTATATTGAAAATCTTAGATTTTTGTCTCTTCGGGCATTGAATAAATTAGCCAGTTAGAGAGTTCTTCTTTCAAGTTAAATTTTTTTGGCAGAGGGGAAAAGCCTTCGCTCTGTGGATGGCATGTCACCTTTTCATAGACTGATACTGAGCAGTGGGAGGTACATGAGTAGGTGATAACTAAAGAAAAAAGCAGAGAGGATAGGATGGATCTTTGAGATAATCAGTTAACTAAGGAAAGGAGGATCCAATTTGGATTTTAGACAATTGTTGGACCAGAGAAAATGTTAAACTATGGAAAAGATTGTTGACAGATTCCATTTGAAATTAAGGAGTTCAGTAAAAGTTGGTGGTCCACCAAGTCAAATGCTTTTGTCAGGTCAATGAAGATAGTTCTGTGAACATGGACAGCAGACTTTAACATGTTCATAGGTAGGTACTAGGCTATTGGCCCTAGGGCCTATATAAGCCTAGCCAAACAGTACCCTGGCTTTTGCCACCCAAGAAAATTATTTTCCTGTGCCCCTGTCAAGCAGAGCCACAGAAGTGATCCCCGGGGTGAATTTCCTATCTCTCATCCAATCATCAAGAGTTTTCTTGAAGAGTGCTAATGAGGAACTTTGTTTGATATAGGTAGTTTGTTCCAGAGTATGGGAAGTCTCTGACACAGGAATCTATCCCTCCAGCAAGTTATGTTTATTGTGGTGACAAGGTTTAGGTCCCTAGAGCATGTAGCTCAGAGGAATTGGGTTTTCTTTATGTGGAGCATGTCCAACAGCTCTGGGTTTGGCATAGCTTTGTATGTTAGGTAGAGATCTCCTCTGAGTAGGTGATATGCGATGAGTAAAGCTGGAGTTTTTTGATCCAGTCTGCATAGGGCATCTGTTTGAGGCCGGTAATCCTCTATGTGAGGTATTTCTGTGGCAATTCCAGTTGTTGTAGATGTCTTGTGAGGTACATACCAAAAGAGGCATTGTACTCTATAATGGGTCGAATGAGTGATGAGTAGAGTGGAACAATGACCTCTTTTTTTCCTGGATGAAAAACCTTTTATGATGAGGTGTGCCACGTAGAAGGATTGCCTGACTACTGTGGCAATGTGATTATCAAAGGAGAGACTACTGTCCACCTGTGTCCCAAGGTCTCTTATCACACTTTCAGTGTTAAGTAGACTACCGCCTATGTGGTAGTTCATAGGTGCAGAGTTTTTACAAAAAGGGATGACAATGTACTTTTTGGCATTTAGCTTGAGGCCATGGCTTTGACACCGGGCATCTGTCTCAGTGAAGCCCTTTTGTAGGATGCCCACATCGTTAGGAGATTTGATTATGGCTCCTAGTTTGCAGTCATCTGCGAACTTTGTTATGCAAAGACCTTCTGTGTTAGCCTGTACTTCAGAGAAGTAGATACCAAACAGGAGAGGACCTAGGACTGAACCCTGTGGTACTCCACCTGTCACTGGTCTGAAGTTGGATTTAGAGAATTCTTCTTTCATAGTGTGTGTTTGGTCAGTGAGCCAGTTGGCAACCCATCTTGTGACATAGGGATTTATATTTAGTTTAGTGAGTTTGTCTATAATTCCAGAGTGGGGGATGGTGTCGAAAGCCTTGGCGAGATCTAGATAGGCTGTGTGTACCACCTTACCCTCATCTACAGCTTTGGTGACCCCACTTCAAAGAAGTCTATCAGGTTTAGGAGACATGATCTGCCTTTTACAAACCCGAACTGGGTAGGGTCCAGAGTTTGGAGATTACCAATGTCATTGTTTATAAGTTCCATGATGATACGCTCCATAGCCTTGCAGACCAGGCTCGTCAGGCTAATGGGGCAGTAGATCCTGGGGTCAGTGGTGGCTCCCCCTTTGTGGAGTGGGATAACTGTTGCTGTGCGCCATTCAGTGGGCACAAAGCCTGAGGTGAGGCTATGATTGAACATGGTACTAAGGTGGGGTGCCAGTTCATTCTGTAGTTCATGTAGAACGCAGCCTGGGATGTTGTCAGGTCCCATGGATGCTGTGTTCTTGGCTTTGGAGAGTGTGTTTTTTACCTGTGCAGCCATGATTACAGGTACTTTGCATTCTTCCAGTATAGAGATGGGCCCTTTAGGGGATGAGAGAGGGGTAAAGTTAACATTGATCCTATCTGCCAGGATGTTGGCAATATCAGTTGGTTCTGTATATTTAGTGCCATTGTGCTGTAACTCAGAGCAGATCTGAGTGTTGCCATTGAGATTTTTGACATAGCTATAGAATGCTTTTTGGTTGTCTTTAGAATCAGTGGCGATTTTGTTTTTGTAACTAACTTTGGAGGATTTTATGAGGGATCTCAGCTTCTTACTGAGGCTGACCATGGAGCTCCTCCAATCATGGGATTTTATTTTTTGCAACAGTTTCTTTCTTCTGATGTAGAGTTTGTTTATAGCAGGGGACCATCAGATTGGCTTCCTTTTTTTGGAGGATAGCATCTTGGTTCTGTTAGGGATTGCACGATCCATGCACTCATGTAAGTGCTTATAAAGTGCAATTGTATAGGATTCAGCAGTCGTATCTCTATTGTCCATCAGCATGGATGTCATGAGGTTTGCCACTTCTGTCTTAAGAAGCGTGAAGTTGGCTTTGGAGAAATTTCTTTACAGTGGTTTCCCTAATGGGGGGGTGGGGCTGAGATGTGGATGTCTAGGGTGATTTGCTTGTGGTCAGAACTGACCAACGAGGAATTGACCTCTGGTGTGGAGCACCGGTTGCCCATGTTGGTAATGACCATGTCTAGGATATTGCTGCCCCTGGTGGGGGTGTGGATAAGTTGATCCAAGGCATTTGAATTTATGAATTCCAGAAAACGTTGAGCACAAGAGTTGGTACATGAGTAGTTTTCCCAGTTAATGGTGGAGTAGTTGAAATTGCCCATTATTAGGGTGTTAAGTTGTACCCTAATATTTTCCAGTGTATCAAGAAATGAGAAGTGGGAATCCTGGGGCATGGTGGGGGATCTGTAGCAAGCTACAATTTGCAATGCGGTCTTGCCCAGAGTTAGTTGCACTTCGATAATCTCAGATGTATTATGCTGAGCAACTAGCCTGGAGGTGTGGGTATCCTTAATGAATATGGACACACCTCCACTGTTAGTGCTTCGGTCCAAGTTAGGTGGCCGAAAGGTGTAGTATGGATTATAGCCTGGTAATGCAGGGGTGCCCTCTGGAGCCTTGAACCAGGTCTCTGTCAGTGAACAGATGTCGATGCTCACCATTTTAAGGAGTGCCTCGAGTGTGTGCATTTTGAGGTTTAGACTTCTAGCATTGAGTAGCATTACCCTCAGATTTTGCTTGCTTGTTCCTGTTACGGTGGTGAATTTGTCATTTGAATCTTGCCTACAAAAGGCACTATAGGGGAGGCAAGAGCCTTAGCCAATATCCGGAATCCCAAGGGTGACAGGTGCAGGCCATCTCTGGCAATGCATTGTGGTTTGTCAATCATGTCATCCCAGGCAGACAGATACTGGATCCCCTTAGAATGACACCAGAAGCTTAGCCAATTGTTGAAGTCAATCATTTTGTCCTTGTACTGTGGTATCATTCTGGATGATGGCAGGATGCTACTCAGGGCTAGGGTCATACCTGCCTGGGCTACAAGATCAGAAAGCTCCTCCATGTTTCTTTTCATGTAGTCCAGGGAGGTACATTTCAGGTCATTCACACCAACATGGACAATGACAGTCATTTGTACTTGCTGTGGAGTGACCTGAGTGCATGCGTTATGTGGCGGATCCTGGCACCTGACAGGCAGCTGACAGTGACTTTCTCCTTGGTTAGCCTGGTGAGTGGAACATCAGTGTGCCTGACTATAGAGTCACCTATGACTAGAGTATTAGGTACATTGTTATGCCTTATGGGCTGTGGTCGAGTGGTTTGTGGGCTATGTGTCATTTGGGTTGTGTTGGGGGGTGGAGGTTGCTTGCATTTCTGCTTTGGAAGTCCCTGTTGCTTGGGTAGATTTTTTTTGAGAGCCTCCGTGAATGTAGGTGTGTGCTTTGTGTTTCTATGTGTTATTGTAAAGGGATGTTATAGTACTATGGGGCCATTCCAGAAGCCATGCTGTTATGAGGAAAGGATGCTGCATTTCTGATTACATCCTGTAAGTTGGATGAAGACCCATTTCTAAAAGATTTTACATACAGTGAATAGGACTGAAACTGGCCGAAAGTCACTGGAGCTTTCAGGTTTAGATTACTTAGGTATGGGTTCTACTAGTTTCCAGAAGACAACCTTTTGTTGGAAGAGGTGGGAAGGACTCTGGTTATTCTTTAAGTAAATAAATATTAAGTGCCAGTTGAGAAATCTAGAACAAAGTGCAACAAACCAAGACAGAAGGCCATCTGCACCTGTCAGAATATTTGTGGGGATTTTATTAATGTATTTCTCAGTTTCACTGATTGACACCTGAGGTCCTCTCCAAAAATACAATGGGGGGGTTGGGTTTGAGGACTGGGATGTCTGCTAATTGTGTGGGGAGCAAAGGTAGGATAGAGAATTTATTGAGGAAGTCTGCTGTAAGATTTTCCAAGAGGGTAACAATGAAGTCTTTATGCAAAAATGTGATATATGGCGTGTATCCTACGAGGTTCTAAAATTTTTTTTGTTGGGGGGTATTTATCAGTTAATTTTGACTAGCACAATGGAAGTTAGCTTTATGTCTTCTAATGGTCTTTTTTGTCATGTTTCGTAGGAATATGTTTGTCCCTGGTTTCATGGAATGCATAGTTTTTCCGTTTGTGCCAGTCTTCATCCCTCAATTTGAATAAAACTTAATTTGTGAACCATTTATTGTGTGAGCATTTATGTAGCTGAGATAGTATGGGGAAATATTTGTCCTACAGGTTGAGGAGAGTTGCTGCTATGGAAGCTGCAAGGTTTGTAGGGTTGTTTTGGAGTTTGCCAGTTATAATTCTTGTTTTAAGGCTATAGTGGTCTTGGGAGTGTGGGGGGGGGGGTCTTGGTTAAAAGATAAGTTGTTTTATGAGGGCTGTTATGTACTTATAAGATAAAATAAAAGAGGGCACGGATCACTAAAGGAAGAGTGTAGTACAGTATTGATAGTAATCTTTTCTGGAATGTTTATGAGATGGAGTGCTTTCCTGATCCAAAGCTGGGTCTGATGGGCTCTTTTATTAATTATTAATTGCATAAGTCCAAGGTTAAGGAGGTAGGTCACTGCTTCAGAGGTGGTGGGCTTGAGATTTAGGTTAAAATTGATGAAGGTGATGTTTTTAGGAATTGTGATGTATGGAATGATTTTATTAGAGGAAGGTTGAATTTTGTGATTTTGGCAGTGGTTAGATAGGTTAAACGAAGGGTTAGTTTGTTATGTTTGGTGTATAGGTGGAGAAGGAGGATTTCTTCCATTTTCCAATAAAGTTGTCTCAGAGTGTGAAAACTTGAATTCAGCATTGGACCACTTCTTAATTTTCACAGTGTGACACCAGTGAATGATAAAAAAGCACAGCTTTATTCCGAGCATTCATTACAAATTCAAACTCTTTTGGAAAATCAGCAAGGATTGAGAGACAGTGGAGGCAGTTTGGGCCTGCCACTTACTCAACCTACACCTAATGTGAGTAATCGTGGCAACTCTGAGGGTATAGCTGGGGACAGGAATTCTCATAATGTTCCCTGTACCTTTCAAAAATGGAGATGCCAAAGTTTTAATTTTAATATTCAGGCTATTGATGCAAGTCCAAAGCCATCATTTTTATCGTTGACTGATAGGCTGAAAGGTTTTGAGAAATTAATGTTGGAATATAAAAAATTCAACTTGAGAATAGTTATTTGATGCATAATATAGAACTTGGTCAAGTTCCACGGGGTTTGCGTGTTTGGCATTACCCAAACAGAGCTGAGGGGAATCCCGACTTCGTTAAAGAACTACATAAGGTGTTCAACCATGCTGGAATGGAGGTATTGAGACTTATTATTAAATACAACAACATGAGAATTGAAAGCTTAACTGCAGAATTGGATTTGCAGGATGCATTAATCAAGTCCGACTTAATTTTCGATCAGTATAAAACTAATTATGATAATCTATTTGGACATATTGACAATGTTTGTACTAACATTTTTATGCGCAAGATGCAAAAAGTTAAAAGAGATACTACTGAGTATAGCAATGGTAAGGCTTATCCTGTTTGGACTTGTCGCCAAGGTAACATGGATGCCTCCGCTGATTATACTGAGGGGGAATGTAATGGAATGAAGTCAATGATGACATCAGCCGCGGGTAACGAGCCGAGCGTCCCTTTAGAGCAAGAAATACGGCATTCAGAGAGGTTGAGGAATCGAGGACCACATTACAATTACCCCAAGCATGAGCAAGCCTTCAACAATCAGCCCAGGGACTTTGAGTCAGGGTGCTTGACCGAAGCAGTCGAATCGAGGGGGTTTTCAGCGGATGAGATGATGGACATGGCTATACTGTATATTGAAGGTAATTTGACTGAGGAGGTTGACTGTAGTACTAATGCTGACATTTTTGATGCTTCCATTGTGGGGCATTCTTCTGTGCTTGACTCACAAACTATTTGTAACAACATGGATCAAAATATGTCGGTCCTTATGGATGCAAGTAACAGCTCTTCAGTTTTTCATGAAAATTATGTTGCTTTTGATGGGCATCATGATAGTTATGGTTTTGAACTTTTAGATAGCATAGCATGTAGCGATGTTAATACGGAAGGTTGTTTACCCCATATTATTTTTAATTCTAGGGGTGACTTTAAGGTTTATAATTATTCAAAGAAAAATATTGATACCTCTATTGTTGATTTGTTTGTAAAAAGGGTACACATTTGTACCTAGTAGAAGAGGTAAAGTAGCAGAGACTATTTTAGATTTAAAAATGTTTACTAGGAAATTAAGTCTCCGGGTATGGTTTGATAATAATATTGGTAATAATGTGAGTAATTATGACATGATGGATACTTCAAGGTTAACTAGATCTAGTACTTTTAATCCTCCCTTATGCAATATTATTGGTTTCTTTGAAAAAGTCTGTGAAATGGATGTGAGGGAAATTTATAAGAATAATTGCTGTGGTATGGGTGATAATTTAACTGACAAAGAAAAAAAGTTGTTGAATGACATTATGGCAGATGGTGAAGTGCGTTATATGAAACCTGACAAGGATAACAGGCTTGTGGTTATGGATTGTGTGGATTATTCTGATTATATGAATACACTCCTTATGAGTGATACCTATAAAGAGGTTTCAGTTAATGAAATTAATATTGCACATCGTAGATTGGACATTGCTTTGGACGATATGTTATTGGAAGGGCAAATCAATTTGGATTCATATAAATATATGAAAAATGAGTTTCCTGTTTATAGCTACCATTTTTAGTTTGCCCAAAATACATAAGGGGCTTAATGATTTAAAATTTAGGCCTATAGTTGATGCAAAAAGAGGTAAATCTTCTTTTATAGATAAATATCTAGACCATCATCTAAAAAGAGGATTGCAACATTTTAAATATATATGTAAAGACTCATGGGAGTTTCTAGAAAACCTAAATGGGTTATTATTTGATGAAAATATGATTTTAGTCACTACTGATGTCTGCAATCTTTTTTCAGTTTTACCTCAGGATGATGGCCTAAAATGGTTGGAAACACAGTTACAAGTAACAGGCTTGTATGATCAAAATAACATAAATGCCTATGTAGCCCTTATGGAAATGGTTTTGAGAAATAATTTTATAAAATTTGGGGGTCAATATTATTGTCACGTAAAAGGTGTTGCCATGGGTGCGGCATGTGCCCCCATATATGCAAATTATGTGATGTCATTCTGGGAAGATCAATATATTTTTAAATCAAAATATATGCAATTTATAAAATATTTTACGAGATTTTTGGATGGCATTTTTATGATTTGGACTGGCACTGAAGATATTTTAAGGGAATTTTTTGTTTTCATTAACAATATTGTTGATTGTTTCAAATTTACTTATGCATTCAACGACACCCTTATTACCTATTTGGATGTGGAAATCAGGGTAGATTAGAGTTGGTAAACAATTGATTTCAAAGATTTTTAGGAAACCAACCTTTTCAAATTCTAATTTTTATTTAGAGTTTAATAGTTGCCAGCCCACCTTTCAAAAAAAGACCTATAGTTAAGGGGCAATTGGTACGTGCCGCAAGAATGACATCCTTGGAAAGTGATTTTATCCAAGAAGTGGATTTTATCCAAAAAATGTTTGAGCATAGGGGTTTATCCCCCGTGACTTTTTGGATAATGTAAAGGGGGAAGTTTTTAGGAAGAGGCAAAATGGTTGATTTATACCTAATTTGGGTCGTAGTGTTCATAATTGTGTTGTGACAAACCACCTAAGAGATAGAAAGAATAACTTTTCTATTGGATATAATTTTATTACAGCATTCAATAAAGACGCACCATCGATTTGCAAAATTTTGGAGAGAAACTGGGGTTTATTATCCTTAGATAGGAATGTAGTTATGCTGTTTAATAATTATAAAAAAACAAAATTTACCTTTAGAAGGGATAGGTGTTTGAAAAATACTATGGAACAGGTTGGTAAGGGTAGAAAGAACATATATATTTTTAAAAAGTCTTGGAATTTGAGATGTGGTATATGTCCGCAATGCCCCTTGGTCATTACCACTACAGATACATTTATTTTGAATGGCAAGGCCTTGCACATTGGGGGGGGGGTCCTTTAATTGTCAAAGTGATAATGTTGTTTATTTGGCAAAGTGTACCTCATGTGCAGTGTTTTATGTGGGGAAAACATGTAGGAAGCTAAGGGCAAGGATCTTTGAACATACATTGGATGTAAGACATCAAAAAGATTCCAATGCCTTTAGCAGACACATTGTCGAGTTTCCTAGTCATGCTTTTAAGTTTTTGATTTTACAGCAATTAAAAACTAACAAACAAGGTAATATGCCTAGGGAGGTTCTTGAAGTTTGTGAAATGAAGTGACAATTAATGCTGGATGCCACTAGTTACCTGGGTATTAATGAAACAGTAAGCATTAGTTGTTATTTGAAAATGAAAAACCTATATGGTTTTTAAACACATAGTTTTGCATTACATGCAACATTCATAATGTATATATATTTTATTGGGGGGTAGTTGTGTGACTTAAGGTATTAAAATTTTATTTTGTATATTTGTTTTTAGGAAATTAAAATTTATGGTGTTATGTAGGGCATGTGCCTTTAAATGTAATGCTATAAGAATGCTGGGAATAACTGTTTGAATAGTTCTGAGGAAGTCCCTAGTGGGGGATGAAAGCACTCAACTCTATGATTTTTAGCTTTTGAAGTTTCTGTCTGGTTTTTCCTGCTTGTGTGGAACATTTTGTCTGAATTTTGGAATAAAGCTGTGTTTTTTATCGATCATTGGTGTCTCACTGTGGATTATCAAGTTGGTGCTGTTCGTGTTTCCACTTCTTAATTTTGCTAGCATCAGAATTGTCAAACAGTTGTGATGACTACTTTTGCAACTGTGTGGGCTGTGTTCCACATTTGCACAGAACAGTAGCCCATCCTTTTTCTACAGACTGACCACTTGAACTGTGAACTGCATTTTTGTTGCACATTGCTGCAAAAAGGATTTTTTTTAACTTCACCTGCATTCATTATCTTTCATGCCAAAGGTTATACATGCAACTCTGCACAGAATATTACTTCCTTACTTTAATGGACATTGTAAGGACAAGAGGTTGAGCAAAAGCTTGTCCTACTTTTATTTATTGTTGTAGTCTAGCCAGACTTGACTACAAAAGCCTGAGTTTATATCTTAAATACTACAGTATCCAACTTGTATAGTTTACTGTTTAAATTCAGCACTTTAAAATAGAGTCTACCATTATACTGTAGTCTACACTAGTATAAAACTTAAATGCAAGTGCTTTGGCTTTAATCCACTGCTTTTCTAACAGAAAATCACGTTTATGGATTTCCAAGATGGCTGCACACTGATCGGCAGTTGACTTCAGTTTTCTCAGTGTGGAAACAGAAACTGAGAAACTATAGCCATTGATATTGTTAGCTTGAGAAAAGTTCAATTATGGTTAGTAAGTACACTGCCTGGATGACAGCAAAGAAGACATTTAGAGAACCTGAAAGGAAATCAGCCCAAGAAGGTGAAGAGAAAACACTGTCTGGGAAGAATCCTGAAGCTGTTCAGGAAAAAGTAGTTCAAGCTGCAGCTCTGGTATAAGAGATGGCCTCCAGTAATTTAGAGGAAATATAAGTCAAATGTGCTCAGAGTTGATTAAAATAAATGAAACATTGAAGAAGTACATCAACTCGGATAAGGCTGAAAGGAAGAAGCTTTAAATACCTATTCAGAGGAACTGATAAAACTGCAAAAATCTGAGGTCAAATTGAAGAAAAAGTTGGCGGAATATGAGAATGCTAAAGAAGAGCCATTTCAAAAAAATGGCAGTTAGAGGACTGAGCTTTCAAAGAAACTGCTGTACCAGAGAAACTGGAAGAAAGAAACATTAATTTTATGAAAGCACAAATAAGAAGCTGGACTGGTACTCCTCAGCAGGATTTATTAATTGAAAGGGTAGATTGTGTATATGCTCCAAACCTGGCCATGAAAAAGCAGCCATTACCTGTATTAGTTAAGATGCAATCATACCTTTGGTGGACTTTAAGGATTCCCTGCAGTATCGGAGATGCTTGGTGCGCAGATTGGTGTGACGAGGGAGATTATTTTTCTGAGCTATGATAAAAAATCGGAATTGCCTAGATATGTTAAGGCCTTACTGTGTCTAATTATAGTGGCTGCCAAAAAAAACAATTACTAGAGAATAGAAATGAAAATCTAAACCATCTGTACTAGAAGTAGTGAATATAGTAACAGAGTTAAAACTGGAATTGAGCTATTTAGAAAAGGGTAGGAGCAAACTACATAGGAAAAAATGGGAGTTTTGGGAACAATATATACAGGGGAAGAATGAGGTTTAAAAGAAGGCAGGACTTAAATGAGCTATGTAATGTCTGACTGAAAATGATTGGGTAGATTATAAGTGATGTATGTTTGCAACTGGGAATGTGTCAGTATGGTTTGTGATGTAAAAGGCTTGCAACTAGGATTGTTGGTGTTTTTAAGGGATGGCTTAATAAAGATGTTTAAGAAAAAAAGGTCAGGAATTGAATAATTTATGTAATGTTGCTTAGGTCATATTAGTATATAGCAATATATATTAAGTATAATGTTTATAAATGTGAACTTGTTAGAACAGTTTTGATTACTTTTATATAAATGTAAATTCACCTATGTTACGAATAATAATTGAATAAAGGTGTTTATATATAAAAAGAAAACTGCAATCATGCCAGAAAAGCTAATCCTGACAAAACTCTGGAAGTGTTATAAACTGGAGACAGTAGAGTGTTTCTGGAAAAAAAGATTATTCACTGTACACCAGGCAGAAGAGAAGTGAATCCCAGCAGCCAGGGAATGTCGAGAGGCAAGTGTGAGATGCAAGATGCTGTATCCAGCAGTCTTCAGAATATTTTTTTTTTCTGCGGAACAGACAAAAGGGGAGTACAAAAGATTGTTCAACAAGTGGTGAGCCATCAAACAGAAGGGGAGACTGCTTCTCATTCTTCTGATGGTAAGACTCCTAGACAGACTTTACCAGAGAAACCTTTTCCAGTGTTCCAAAGTAAAATGTTTGAGAAGAGAGTACCTTAGACTTGAACTGAATCTGGGGTTGGGCGATGGAGATGAACAGGAAGAAGACCAGCAACGCTTTGCAAGAATAAGTGGCTGAGAGAGAATGGATTTTTGTTGAATTTGTTAAATTCGGTGGTGGTCTGACAGGCATATTCCTCACTTCATGTCATGAATGTTTGGAAGGACACTATAAGGAAAAGGAAGGGGGATAAGGTGGGTAAAGGGTTTTGTAAGTAAGAGTTTTTTGTTCTTAACAGTATTTGTATAAATATTTTATGATATATATTGTATGTTATATAGTAAAGTATTTTTCGTGATTGTATGTGATAATACTGAAGTAAACAAGTGTTTTTTTCCTCCTTTTTTAGTTTTAAAAAATCTAGACATTATGGTGTAAAAAGAGAAAAGGCTGGGCAAAGGCATGTTTAAGTCAGTAGGTTTTTATCTTAGTCTGTTGGGGTGGAGGATAGGATTTAAAAGTGCAGTAATATATGTAGAACTGAAAGTTTATTTTACTTTTGCGTAGGTGAATGCATTAATGCACTGGACTTAATCTAATAACATTTTTTTCTGAATGTAAGTGAGAATGAGACCAAAATGTAATAAACAGTTTGTTTTAAGCAAATAAATGATCTAAAGTAGTTTACTTCATTTGGTCCTCAACCTGTGGGTTACAGATCTGTATCGGATCCGAGCCGGCAACTTTTACTAACATCAGCTCTGAGCTCCAAACTCCTCCCTTTACCCATTATTATACACCTCCACTGCCTTCTATCCCCAGATCTCGTTTGCCGCAAATTGCTTCAACATCATGTCTTCTGAGATCCAACTAGTCAGTGGGTTTAAAACCTTTCGTGAGTAAATAATGTTTCTAAATTTCTCTCTGTTAGTGTAGGTCTCCTTTCTCCTCCCCTCGCTTGGTGCATCGAGTGTTAGTGTTTTTAGGTTAGTTAGAGTAGTTTGTTCTGTGGTGTAGGTAGTAGCTTCCCCTTCCCCCCTCAGTGTTTTCTGTAGACAAGTGAGGTGAGGGTGTGTGTGTGTTATTTAGAAAGAACCTGTTTTTTTTTTTATTAGGGTTAGCTTTCTAAAATATAGTATGGCTGAAAAGCTTGTTTTCAAGCACTGCACAGAATGTGGCCATAAGTTATCTCCAGCAGATGGCCACCCTCTGTGTGTTTTGTGCTTGGCCATGGTCCACCTGAGTGGGGACTGTAGTATTTGTGTGGGCTTCAACCCCCCTGCCCTTAAGGATAGGAAGGCCAAGTTGGCCCTCAAAGGCCTTCTTCCTCCTTCAGACTCTGTTTCCTTGTCTCTGGCTTTGGTCACAGCAGCTGCTGTGGCCGCCGCTCCCTCCTCTCTCTCCTCCTTCCTCCCAGGCTGGGACTCAACCCCCTGTACCAAAGCCTGTGGTAGCAGAGCAGAAAAGAGGGAGAGAGAGTCGAAGACGAGGGAAAAGAGAGAGAGGTCCCCAGACCTCGCTTCTCAGAGTAAGACACCTCAGATCCGTGACTCCCCTCAGCTCCGATCTCCAAGATTCTCCCCAAAGCCGGAGGAGACACAGCCAGCTTCTCTGGCCTTGGTGCCCCGACCCGCCAGGTCAGAGTCTGTGGCTTCATCGTGGTCCACCCGCTCCTTGTCAGACATTGATCTGGATCTGGATAAGATGATGAGGCGATTTATCCATACACAGATCCAGATTGTGGGGTCTTGCCAGCCCTCCTCCCTCTGGAGGGGGGAGCTCTCTTCCCTTCTTTCAACCCATATCTCTTTCTCCAATCCGACCTTTGGGTTCAGAGTACTCTGATCTGAGGTTGGCTTTGGTCAGGGGGTCGGTGCCGACAGTCCCTGCTTCCTCAATGCCGACAGCTACCTGGAGCATTTTTGATCTGACCAGCTTGGATCCGAGCCGCTCTCAGAGCCGGAGGTTGGGTGTTGGATCTGAGGGCCCAGCTCCAATTCTCTCTTCTGACCCGGGGAGACTGGCCTCCTTATTGGTGTCTCAGGAGGTTTTCTCTCCTTCGGCGTTTGTGGTAGAAAGGGTTCTCTCTGCCAGATCAAAACCTCTGACTGCCCCCCTCAGCTCTGTCTACGGTCCCCATCATTTTACCAGAGGGACAGCCCATGCTCGAAGAGCCCCAAACGATTCCCCGTGAGGAACAACTGGTTTGCGAACACCCCCCCCCCCCGGAGAGCCCCACTGAAGAGGTACCTCGCAAGCATACATGCAAGAGGAGGCACTTCACCCAGGACATGGACTTAGATGAAGGAGATGGTTCTCCTAGGTCACCTCCCGAGGGTGTCTCCTTTGGAGACATCATGGAGATCCTGCATCAGCGGGGAGGTTGGTCTGCCCCCAAACTTTCTTTTAATGAGTCTATGTTCCTGGAGGCTTTCAGCACGGGCCCATCTACTTCCTGGGTGTCCCCTCTCATGGATCCTTTGGTGGATCTGGTCACCTCACATGTATGGAAGGAACTGGACACCATGGAACCTATACCAAAAAGGTCTGACAAGATCCTAAGCTTCCCCATAGATAGGCCAGCTTAGAATAAGGGCTCCCCCATAGATGCCATGGTGGTATCAACAGCCACTAAGAAGGAACTTGCTCAGGAGAATTCCTCGGTCCACCCTCCTGACCAAGAGTCGTGGATGATGGACCGCCAAGGGAAGTGGGTGTACACTTCAGCTACCTTTTTGATTAGAGCGCTGAACTACTTGGTCCACATCACCAGACTCCAACACGACCTGGTAAATGAGCTGGAGGAGTCCCCCCCCCTCCATGTCGCAAGAGGACAAGGCTTCATTCTCCTTGAGGATGGCCACTTTAATAGTATATAACACGTCCATGCGACTCTTCTCCCATGCTATGGAAGGAGCGGCTAGGGTGGCTAGGTCCGGCATGTCCATGAGGCGTAACGCCTGGCTCAGGTTATGTCAATTTTCCGAACCCTTCAAGGCATCATTTGCCAATGCCCCTTATGACGGCTCTACACTCTTTGGTAAGGCCTTCAAGGAGACATTAGTCCAGAGTGAGAAGGACGGAAGACACCGTCTGCTATTGGGATCCGCTTCTCTAACCCTCAAAGGTCCTTTTCCCAGAACTAGAGAGGGCAGAAGAAGATGTGGTTCCGGAAGTCACAGTATTCTCGGGACACTCAGGGCTCTTCTTCCCCCAGAGGCAGAGGGGGACAGAATGGACACTGGCCCAGAGGCAGAGGGGGTCCATGGAGCTTCGGGTCTATAGAACCTTTCTTGGATAGACCCGGGCAGCAACCCTGAGGGGTTAACCGACTGCTGTACTTTGGAGGCAGTCAGGGGATGATTGTTCTTGCATCCAGTGGCACAGGAGTCCATAACAATGGACCGCTGGATGCTTCAAATCATATCCAGAGGATACTCTCTCCCCTTCGTGGGTTCCCCCATATCTCCCAGGAACCTCCTCGATGTACCACCCATGCAAAGGGAGGTAGCAGCACAGGAAATTTCCAAGCTGCTAGAAAAATGAGCCATCAAAACCCTCCCCCCAGATCAGTCTGGATGAGGCTTCTACTCCAGGTTCTTTTTGGTGCCAAAGAAAATGGGGGCTTGAGGCCCATTCTGGACCTCTCTACCCTGAACCTGTCAGTTGCCAAAGAGAAGTTCCAGATGGTCACATTACAGTCCAACATGCCATACCTGCAAGAGAGTGACTGGATGTGCTCGCTAGACCTCCAGGATGCTTACTACCTCAGAAAAATGCACAGAAGCTCCAGGAGGTTTCTCCACTTCCAGCTAGGAGTCAATCATTACCAATTTTGAGCCCTACCCTTTGGTCTCACCACAGCCCCCAGGGTGATGGTGGTGGTAACTGCTCACCTGAGGCTTCAGGGGATTCAGGTTTATCCGTACTGGGACGATTGGCTCCTCACTGTTCCTACCAGGTGTCTACGTTCTCAAACCAGGGATTATTTCCTGACTCTTGCCCTGTGTTTGGGGATCAAAATCAACACATCCAAATCTCTCCTGGACCCTGTGCAGATGATAGACTACTTTGGTGCCAGGATAGATGCTCTTCAGTGCAAAATATTCCTGACCTTGGAGAGAGTTCAAAACCTGAGGATGCATGTCTCGCTGATCTACCATTCTCATCTTCCAACATCGGAGTCGGTGTTGAGGCCCCAAGGATCGATGGTGGTGACCATAACTCTTCTTCGGTGTGCTCGGTTACACATCAGAATTCTACAGTGGACTCTAGCTGTACAGTGGTCCCTGTTGGACTGCCATTGACATATCCAATTCAACTCAGTTGAGTCTGTCGGTCGTCCCTCATATGGTGGATGAGCTCTCTGGACATTTTGGAGGGATGACCCTTTGTACCAGCCCTGACCCAAACCACAGTGACCACAGATGTCTCCCAACTCAGGTGGAGGGGCATTGTTTGGGCAGGACAGTCCAAGGCCTGTGGTCCCCCATAGAGACCAGCTTGCATATAAATGTCCTAGAGATGAGGACAGTCCTGCTAGTGTTGCAGGCCCTTCATGCCTTTCTTCCTCTGGCGACTATTGCTATTCAGTCAGACAGCATGTCAGTGGTCTAGCATATCAACAAACTGGGAGGGACCAGATCTTATCCTCTTTGTCACGAGGCCATGAGAGTATGGGAATGGGTGATCTCCACCAGTCGCTTTCTCATCGCAATGCACATTCCAGACGGTCCAACATCTTAGAGGACCGGCTAAGTTGGACCATTCTGATGAATCTGTCAGTAGCAGAACAGATCTTCAGCGATTGGGGTCAACCTTGCTGCGATCTCTTTGCATTTCCTTTCAACGTGAAGTGCAGCAAGTTTTTGCTCTGAACCCCCTGCCGGGGGAGTCCCCTAGGGACGCTCTAGTTCATGCTTGGCCTCCTGGTCTTCTGTATGCTTACCCGCCAGTACCTCTCTTCTGAGGTTTCTACAGAAAGCTTGTCTGGGGAGCAAAGTGATCCACATTGCTCCATTTTGGCCTCACCAGGTATGGTTTCCTTTCCTCTGGTCTCATCTTCTGGCTCCACCTTGGATCCTAGATCCCATTCCGGATTTAATTTCACACCCTTTGGGGGTGCCTCATCTGATCTGGACAGCCTGAAGCTTATAGCTTTGCTACTCCAGTTCCTGTGATTGCTAGGACTCCTGGACTATCCTCCTCAGTTAGATCTATTTTGGTGGCTGCTCATAAGTCTTCAACCAGGAAAGTTTATCACAGCAAGTGGAAACGTTTTTCCTTTTGGGCCTCTCAAAGGAGGTTAGACCCTTTCACAGCTCCTATTTCTGCCATTCTTGATTTTCTAGATGATATTTTTCAACACTGAGCTAGATGTTCTTTGTGCTTCACTGTTGCAGTCATCACATTTGGGTTATCTGCTTGCAGTAGCCCTCAGTCGGTCTGATTAACAAAGTCTTGGGTCCTTCATCGGTTGCTGTCTCTTCTTCCATGACATCAGGTCATCAGGGGTATAAAACATGCAGCCGACGCCATTACATCAGTCTTTCTTGCCATGCGGTGCCCGAAGCAGAAGCAGTTTGCAAGTGCCTGTCGGCCGACTCCTGAAATTTTCATTTTCGAGTTTCAGAACCGAAGTCTACCCCGAAAGGGAAACTTTTTCTTGCTCTAAACCGATGTCAGTAAAAGTAAATAAATGCATTTCTTGTGGAAAGCAAATACCTCATAAAGCTTTTCATTCATACTGTATTCCTTGCCTAAGCCCTGACCACGAAGTACCACACTGTCGGTTTTGTGCCTTATTTAAACCACGAACTATCCATCGTCTGTATATTTTCGCTTCTAAATATTTTGGTGCCTGGTTCAATTATCCAGATATCTCTTTGGTAAGCCATCCGACTACAGACATTCCGAAAAAGACAGGCCGCCTAGGTTCAAAGCTGCCGCCGACGCTTCTCCTAAGCCAGTCACCAGTTCACCGGTACTCAGTGAGACGCTTTTGCAGCCCCTGATACCCACTGCTTCAGATTCACAGACCTCTACTGAGACCCATTCGGAGTCCAGTATGCTGCAAAATGCTTCAACTGTGGAACCTGCGGATGTCTCTACCTTGGATGAGTTCTGAGGGTGTATTTAGGCCTACTGACTTGCATATTAAACCGACACCATCTTCTTCAAGGCCTGAAACTTGAACCATGCCTAGAAAACTGACACCCAGACTGCATGGTCAGGCCTCTGTGCCTAAAAAACAAAAGATAAGAATGGCTGAAGACCTTATTACTTTAATCAGGGGAAGCCAACCTTCCCCCTCTAAGAGACCTAGGACTGAGTTTGCTTATGATACTTCTGCCCAGGATTCTGAAATTTCTGTTTCCTCTGACCAGGATTTACCCTTATCTACCTAAGAGGATTCTGATGCTGAGGACTCTATTCCCTGTGCCCCCCCCCCCCCCCCGGAGGATTTCTCTTTTGGGGAAACTTTGCATACTCCTAGGGAGCTTTTTCATTGGGAAAGTCAGGATTTCTCTGATTCTAAAAAGAGGCTTAGGGATTTCTTACTCCTGCCCCAGCACAGGCCTTTAGCTATCCCTGCTGTACTAGACATTGTTGATGATGGAATCTAGCTTGGCCCCTGACTCTTTACCTCCTGCTCCCAGAAAACCTGATAGATATTACAGGGTTCCTAACTCTCACAAGTTCCTTTTCAAAAATCCTACTGCGGATCCTGAGACCATTTCACAGGGACCCAAGGGCATTAAAGCTATTATTTCCAAAAATCCTACCCCTCTGACAGAGACTCCATGGCACTGGCTAGATGGGGTAAGAAGGTATACACTCATGCAACTTTGGCCATTAGGGTCTTAAACCACCAGTTTCATATGTTAAAGTATCAGCAGCATATTATTGGATTGCTTAAACAGAAAATTATGTTGATTCCTGATTGTGCTGAAAATAAGGATTTACAGGATTTAATGCATTCTGCTGAAAAAGTTGGAAAACATACTTTGCAATGTGGTTTTGATTCACTATAGGCATCTTGCAGGGCTGCTGTCACTGGGTCTGTACTTAGAAGGCATGCTTGACTTAATGAGCAATCCTTGCCAGTTCATGTTAAAGCTAAATTACTGGATGCTCCCTTAAATCAGGACGGCCTGTTTGGCAATAAGCCAGAAGAAGTTCTTAAAAAGATGAAGGAAAAAGCTAAATGTATGCAAACTGATAACGATTTCTTACAGGTACAACCTCCAAGATTTAGTAGGCATTGGTCTTCTAGGAATTGGTCCTTTCCTGCCTCTTCCAGGCCTTCTCAGTCCAGGGTACACACAGGACTAAGCAGTGGGGGGGCCTCCACTAACAAATCTGGGAGTAGTAAAGCTCCCTCCTATGGTAAACTGTCTCAATGACTTCACTTTAAAACTTCCAAACACTTCTCAACCGATTGCCCCTTTGGGGGGAAAAGATTGTTCTACATGCAAAAAACTGGGAACTCAGCCAGGACAAATGGGTTTTAAATACAGTGTCCCAGGGATACAGATTTCACTTCCACACGTTACCAACCCCAAACGGTTGGCCAGATCTACCCCCAAATCAGTAGGCAGAGGCTCAAAAGCAAGTACTCTCTCTTTTAAGCATAAAGGCTATTCAGACTGTACCAGAAGAGGAAAAGGGAAAAGGTTTCTACTCAAGACTTTTCCTGGTACCCAGAAAGGGCAGTTCATGGTGTTCTACCCTGGACCTGTCTACTCTAAACACCTTTTTGGTGATTCCAAAATTCAAGATGCTGACTCTTCACCAGTTGCTTCCTATGCTAGACAAAGATGCCTGGTTGGCAACACTCGATTTAAAGGAAGCATACCTGCCCATCCCAATCAGGGAATCCTGCAGAAGATACCTACGCTTCAAAGCAGGCTACACGCACTATCAGTTCTCTGCCCTGCCCTTTGGCTTATCTACTGCACCCAGGGTATTCACAAAGTGTCTAGCTCCAGTCATTGCATTTTGCAGGCAAAGAAATATTCAAATATACCCATACCTGGACAATTGTCTAATTCAGGCAGAAAGCCAGGACATACTTTTGAATTATCTGGCCTTTGTGCAAAGGGTGCTAACTTGTCTGGGTTACACCATAAACAAAAAGAAATCATACCTGGTACCCTGTCAACAAATTATATTCCTGGGAGCTAGCTTGAATACAACTTCCCAGATGACTTTCCTCACACCAGAGAAACAAATTCATTTGATAACCTACTTCAAACTAGTGGCCACAAAAACCCTGCTATCTGCAAGGCAAATACTGCAAGCCTTGGGGTTCATGGCTCCTGCATTCTTCTAATTCCATATGCAAGACTGCATATGAGGAAACTACAATGGTATCTAAAAAGCGTATGGTGCTAACATTCTCAGGATCTAGAAGCAATGATTCCTATCATACCTTGCCTACACCTAGAGATGTTCTTCATGTTTCACTGTTGCAGTCATTACATTTGGGTAATCTGCTGGCAAGTTGCCCTCAGTCAGCCTGAATAACAAAGTCTTGGGTCCTGCATTGGTTGCTGTCTCCTTTTCCATGATGTCAGGTCATCAGGGGTATAAAACATGCAGCCGACGCCATTTTAATCAGTCTTTCTTGCCGCACCATGCTCGAAGCAGAAGCAGTTTGCAAGTACCAGTCGGCCGACTCCTGAAATTTTCATTTTCGAGTTTCAGAACCAAAGTCTTCAAACTAAAGCTAAGTACCCCGTTGGGGAAACTTTTTCTTGCTCCTTACCGATGTCAGTAAAAGTTAATAATTGCATTACTTGTGGGAAGCAAATACCTCATAAGGATTTTCATTTGTACTGTATTCCTTGCCTAGTCCCTGATCACAACGTGTCTTGCTGTCGGTTTTGTGCTAAATTTAACCAATGCACTATTAAGCGTCGGTATATTTTTGCTTCTAAATATTTTGGTTCAAGATTTAACCACCCTGAAATGTCGTCTGTTAGCAATCCGACTAACGGTGTTCACAAAAAATGCAAGGAAAAAGACAGAGACAGACCATTGAGGTCCAAAACTGACGACGAAGCTTCTCCTAAGCCAATCGCCGGTTCACCGGTACTCAGTGAGGCGCTTTCGCAGCCCCTGATACTCGCTACTTTTGAGTCGCAGATCTCTACCGAGACCCATTCGGAGTCCGGTATGCAGCGAGATTCTGCAAGTATTGAACCCGCGGATGTCTCTCCCTTTGGATGGGTCCAGAGCCGCTGAGCAGGCACCGGCTTTTGAGGGTGTTTTCAGGCCTCAACATTTGTATATGAAACCGATGCCATCATCAAAAACAAGGCCAAAATCGACTTCTATGTCTACAAAATCAACACACGAGCCACGTGCTCAGGCCCCTATGCCTAAAAAACAAATGATTAAAATGGCTGAGGATTTAATTACCTTGATCAGGGGTTCCCAATCCCCCCCCCCCCCCCACTAAGAGGCCTAGGCAAGGCACTGATTATGAATCTTCAGATCAGGTTTCCATTTCTTCTGATTCCTCTTCTGATCAGGAATTTTCTATTCCACCTTATGAGGACTCTGATGCAGCGGAATCCATCCCTTCTGCTTCTACTGAGGATTACTCTTTTGGAGAGACTTTGCATACTTTAAGGGAACATTTTCACTGCGAGAGTCAGGACTTCTCAGAATCAAAAAAGAGGCTTAGGGATTTCCTTCTTCTTCCTCAGCATAGGCCTTTGGCTATACCTCCTGTATTAGACATTGTTGATGATGTGTTCTCGGAATCAAGCATGGCTCCTTATTCCCTGCCTCCGGCTCCTAGTAAGCCAGACAGATATTACAGGGTTCCTGACTCCCACAAATTTCTTTTCAAATATCCCGCTGCTGACCCTGAGATTATTTCTCAGGGTCCCAAGGGTGTTAAGGCTTCTACAGCCAAATATCCTACCCTTTCTGATAGAGATTCCAGGGCGCTGGATAGATGGGGAAAGAAGGTTTATACATCTGCAACCTTGGCAATCAGGGCTTTAAACTGCCAGTTTCATAGGCTTAAATATCAATGGCATGTTATGGGCTTACTGAAACAGAAAATGATGTTGATTTCTGATTGTGTGGAAAATACAGTTACAGGGTTTATTGCATTCAGCAGAACAGGTTGGAAAGCATACTTTGCAATGTGGTTTTGATTCCTTGGAGTCCTCTTGCAGGGCTGCCATAACTGGATCTGTGATAAGAAGGCATGCCTGGCTCAAGGAGCAAAATCTGCCTGATCATGTTAAAGCTAAATTGTTGGATGCCCCTTTACAGCATGACAGTCTGTTTGGTAATAAGGCAGAAGAGGTTTTAAAGAAAATGGAAGACAAATCTAAATCTATGCAAACTGTAAAATATTTCTTGCAAGTGCAGCCACCCAGGTTCAGTAGGCACTGGCCTACGAAGAATTGGTCATTTCTTGTGTCCAACAGAGCCACTCAGGGCAAACCCAGGCACTCCAAAGGCTCCAGATATCAATCACAAGAATCTTACAAGTCAAAGCAATGGGGTGCCTCCACCTCCAAATCAGGAGGTAACAAAGCACAACCCTACAGTAAACAGTCTCAATGACTTTCCTCTGCCATCTCCAAGCACTTATCCTTTGGCAGCCCCCTTGGGGGGAAAACTAGCACTTCATGCTCAAAATTGGCATTTAATTACCCAGGACAAGTGGGTATTAAACATAGTATCCCAGGGGTACAGATTTCATTTCCACACGTTGCCAATTCCAGACGGATGGCCGGATCTGCCACCAAACCAGTGGGCAGAGGCCCAGAAACAAGTCATGTCCCTCATGGATATAGGGGCTGTTCAACCAGTACCAGAAAAGGAAAAAGGACAAGGATTTTATTCACTTTTCCTGGTACCCATTAAAGACAAATCATGGCGTCCAATTCTGGACTTATCAATTCTAAACACGTTCCCGGACATTCCAAAATTCAAAATACTGACTTTACAGCAGCTACTGCCTATGCTAGGCAAGAATGCCTGGTTAGTAACTCTAGACTTAAAAGAGGCATACCTGCATATCCCAATAAGGGAATCTTGCAAAGGATACCTCCGCTTCAAAGCAGGCCTTTTGCATTACCAATTCTCTGCACTGCCCTGTGGCTTATCTACAGTGCCCAGGGTCTTTACAAAGTGCCTGGCACCAGTAATTGCATTTTGCAGACAAAGAAACATTCAAATTTATCTTTATCTGGACATCAGGCAGAGGACAAGGACGCTCTTCTTCAGCATCTGGCATTTGTAAAAAGGCTTCTAGCATGGCCTAGGGTACACCATAAATGAAAAGAAATCACAACTGGTACCCTCTCAAATAATTACATTCTTGGGTGCAAGCTTGAATACAACAGCCCAGATGGCTTACCTCACGCCAGACAAATTCAATTGACAACATACTTCAGACAAGTGGCAACAAAAACCCAGCTATCTGCAAGACAAATTCTGCAGGCTTTGGGGTTCATGACATCCTGCATTCTACTAATTCCATATGCGAGATTGCATATGAGAAAACTTCAATGGCATCTAAAAAGCTTATGGAGTCAACATTGGCACAGCCTGGAAACAATGATTCCTCTTATTCCCTGCCTGCAACAGGAGTTTCTTTGGTGGGCGGAGACATGTCACCTAAACAAGGGACTGTCATTCCTTCTACCCCCTGCCACGCAAACCCTAACTACAGACGCATCAGACTATGCTTGGGGGGCCCACCTGGCAGGGAGATGCATTCAGGGCAAATAGAGCCCAAACCAAATGCATCTACATATCAACCAGAAAGAAATGCTAGCTGTTCAGAATGCTTTGACAGCCTTCAAGGACTTCCTTCATCCAGGATAACTACTGATAAAGACGGACAATACCACAGTTATGTGGTACATAAACAAACAGGGGGGTACCCACTCCTATCCCCTTTGCAGACTAGCCATGGCCTTATGGAACACAGCCTTGGCTTACCAAATACATCTTCAAGCTCAATTCCTGCCAGGAAAGCAAAATACTCTGGCAGACGACCTAAGCAGAAATCTTATGGACCCGCACGAATGGAAACTGGATCCACAAATCTTCAGCACGTTAACACATAAATGGGGGAGCCCAGACTTAGATCTATTTGCCTCTCCCCAAAACTATCAGTCTATGCCTTTCCCCCTCTGCCTCTACTCTCTAAGGTCTTACTAAAAGTCAGTCAGGAAAAAACAAAAATTATTCTAATTGCTCCGGACTGACCTCGCCAACACTGGTACCCGCTTCTAAGGAATATGTCACACCTTCCTCCGTGGTACTTGCCTCAAACACCTCACCTATTGTGTCAGTACAACTGTCAAATTCTGCACACTCAACTCCATACTCTGAATCTTGCAGCATGGCTAATCAACTAATTTCACCAACCACATCTCTCAGTAAACCTGTGATGGATGTCATTTTGGAGGCCAGAAGGCCTAGTACTAGAAAATCTTATGCTGATAAATGGAAGAGATTCTGTGCTTGGAACCAAGCACAAGGAATAGACACAGCAAAGCCCAATATTCCTCAGATTTTGCAATACTTAACTGAGATGCTTCACAAGGGCTTATCTTTTTTTCAGTAAAAATCCATGCCTCTGCCATCTCGGCTCATTACAACACAGACCCTCCCTTCTTTTCTCATCCCCTGCTTAAACAGTACCTCAGAGGGGCCAAAAATTTAAGGCCTCCCAGGAGAATGCCAACTCCTAAATGGGACCTCAATTTTGTGCTGGAAAAACTCATCATACCTCCTTTGGAACCAGCAGCTACTGCGGATATAAAATTTCTTTCTTGGAAGACAGCCTTTCTGTTGGCATTCACTTCAGCTAGAAGGGTTTCAGAACTACAGGCTCTCATGGCAGTGGAGCCTTTCATTATTTTTTACCCGGACAGGGTGGCACTCAGAACTAATCCTTCTTTTATGCCTAAGGTGGTATCCAGTGTGGCTCTTAACCAGACCATTCACCTGCCAACTTTCTTCCTAAATCCACAGAACAAGGGGAAGCAGAGTCTCCATTCATTGGATCTACACAAACAACTAAGATTCTACTTAAACAGGACAAAATCTCTAAGAAAGTCTGAGCAACTACTGGTGGCATTTGCTGCAGGATCAGAGGGGAAGGCTATATCAAAGTAGACTATTTCTAAATGGATAAGTCATTGCATTCGTTTCTGCTACTTGCACCATAGTAAACCTGTGCCCAAGGGGATCAGATCCCATTCCACCAGGGCTGCCTGTACTTCAGCAGCTTTTCTCAGAGGGGTCCCTACCAGAGACTTTCTAGAAGCTGCTACTTGGAGCTCAGTTCATATGTTCACAAAGCATTACCATTTACCTCTCTTTTCTAAATCCATGGCAGGCTTTGCCACTGCAGTCCTGCAGGGCCTCATAGCTGTACCTAAAGCTGTTTAGTTCCATCCTCCCTTCCATAGCTTTGGGATTCTACCCAAATGTAATGACTGCAACAGTGAAACACGAAGAACATAGTACAGTTGTGTACACTTAGTATAAATGTAGATGTTCGAGTGTATTCACTGTTGCAGTCCAGATTACCCACCCGTCAGCCCCCTTTCTGTACCTTTTCTTTCCTTCACTATACTCAAAAGCCTTTGTGGTGTATTTGCATTTAGTTGAAGGTAAATTTTATGTGTTCTAAAGTGCATTTATATATTTATAGTTTTATATATATATATATATTTATAGTTTTATATTTTTTTTTTTTTTTTTTTTTTTTTGCTCCCCATTTGGGGGGCACCTGTCATCTGGGGCAAGAAAAACTGATTAAAATGGCATCGGCTGCATGTTTTATACCCCTGACGACCTGACATCATGGAAGAGGAGACAGCAACCGATATAGGACCCAAAACCTTTGTTATTCAGGCCGACTGAGGGCAACCTGCCAGCAGATTACCAAAATGTAATGACTGCAACAGGGAATACACTCGAACATCTACATTTATGGTAAGTGTACACAACTGTACTTTCCTTTGGTGGGCAGAGGCCTGCCACCAAAACAAGGGACTACCATTCACTCTTCCCCCTGCTACCCAAACCCTAACAACAGATGCATCAGACTATGCATGGGGGGGGGGGGGCTCACCTGGCAGGGAAGTGCATTCAGGGCAAATGTAACCCAAGTCAAATGCACCTGCATATCAATCAAAAAGAAATGTTAGCTGTACAGAATGCTCTGACAGCCTTCAAGGACCACGTTCTTCCAGGACAATTAATGTTAAAGATGGACAACACCACTGTTATGTGCTACATAAACAAGTAGGGGGGGTACCCATTCTTACCCCCTCTGCAGACTAGCTATGGCATTGTGGAACACAGCCTTGAGCTACCAAGTGCATTTACAAGCTCAATTCCTGCCAGGAAAACTAAATACACTGGCAGACGGACTAAGCAGAAATCTCATGGACCCACACGAGTGGAAACTGGAACCAAAGATATTCAACATGTTGACAAACAAATGGGGAGCCCAGATATACACCTATTTGCCTCCCCCCAGAACTACCAATTGGACAAATTTTGCACAAGGACTCCCCACAAACAAGCTTGGAAAGTGGATGCTCTATCCTTCAGCAAAAACCTATCAGTTACGCCTTCCCTTCTCTGTCTCTCCTCTCCAAAGTACGACTAAAGATCAAACAGGAGAAACCAAGGACGATATTGGTTGCACCAGACTGGTCACGCCAACACTGATACCCCCTTTTGTGCAAGGTGTCACTGTTGGCCCCATGGCACCTGCCTCAGACCCCTACGCTGTTGTCTCAGCAGGAGAACCAGATTCTGTACCCTTAGCTTCAAACCCTGAACCTAGCAGCTTGGCTAATTACCTAATCTCTCCTTTACCATCCCTCAGTAAACCAGTGATGGATATAATTTTAGAGGCAAGGAGGCCTAGTACCAGAAAATGTTATGCTGAAAAATGGAAAAGATTCTGTGCCTGGAACCAGTCTCAAAAGATGAGCACAGCAGTGCCTAACTTACCTCAGATTTTACAATACTTAACTGAGATGCTTCACAAGGGCCTTTCTTTTTCCTCCATCAAAATTCACGCCTCAGCCATTTCAGCTCATTATAACACAGAAGCTCTCGTCTTCTCTCATCCACTGCTCAAGCAGTTCCTCAGAGGGGCCAAAAATTTAAGACCACCCAGAAGAGCCCCAACTCCAGCCTGCGACCTTAACTTTGTATTGGAGAAACACACTCTTCCTCCTTTCGAACCAGCTGCTAGTGCAGATTTAAAATTACTTTCTTGGAAAACAGCTTTCCTTTTAGCAATCACTTCAGCAAGAAGGGTATCTGAATTACAGGCCCTTATGGCAGTGGAGCCTTTCATCATCTTTCATGCGGACAGGGTGTCCCTCAGAACCAATCTCTCCTTTATGCCCAAGGTGGTATCCAGTGTGGCTCTTAATCAGTCCATTCATTTGCCAAACTTCATTTGCCAAACTTCTTTCCTAATCCACAGAACAAAGGAACGGTTACTGCACTCCTTAGATGTGCACAGACAACTTAGATTTTACTTGGACAGGACTAAGCCTCAAAGGAAATTTGAACAACTGCTGGTGGCATTTGCTGCAGGGTCAGAGGAGAAGGCTATCTCAAAGCAAACCATTTCTAAATGGATAGGCCATTGCATTCATTTCTGCTATAAGCTCCATGGAAAACCTATCCCACAGGGGATCAGACCCCATTCAACCAGGGCTGCATCTACCTCTACAGCCTTTCTCAGAGGTGTCCCTACCAGGGACATCCTAGAAGTTGCTACCTGGAGTTCTGTACATACTTTCACCAAGCATTACCATTTTCCAATTTTCTCTAAATCCAGAGCTGGCTTTGCCATTGCAGTCTTGCAGGGTCTTATAGCTGGTCCTAATGCTATATAAATTCCTCCTCCCGTCCTTAGCTTTGGGAATCTACCCAAATGTGATGACTGAAACAGTGAAACACAAAGAACATAGTACAGTTGTGTACACTTACCATAAATGTAGATGTTTGAGTGTATTCACTGTTGCAGTCCTGGTTACCCTCCCTCCAGCCCCCTGACTTTTTTTGGCTATACCTGTACTCTCCTTTGCTATGCTTAAAAGCTTTTTGGTGTATTTGCTTTTTTATTGGAGGTATTCCTGTGTGTGTGTGTGTGTGTGTGTGTGTGTGTGTGTGTGTGTGTGTGTGTGTGTGTGTGCGCGCGTGGCGTGTGTATAAAATGTTTTATTTAGGACACAGTCCACAATACCCAACCAGTTCTTGAATCCAGAAAGTAAATTGTAAACCTCACAGTAAAAACGTAAAGATCCAAGGACAGCAGATACTTCAAGTAAAACTTTCCTTTAGTATAGGACAACTAAGAACAAAGACATAAGTGCTTTCATAGCGGTGCTACTTCATCAGATGTATAACATAATTTGAAAAGCATCAAACATTTATATAATGGTTACATCACATGACTAAATCAATTACTACTAAAAGGTTTATACATTCTAAAAAGTCATATACTATTTTTAAAAAAAAATACATAAATACAATTTGTCTTATATAAAAAACCTAATAAAACCATCTCCTTTTAATAAGCCTATACAAATACAAAAGCAATATGTTTAAAGTAATAATATAAAAAATATAAAAAAGCATAAAAAGTTTAAAAAGAACTTTTTTCTATTTTTTATTTAGGCTTCTAGCCTTCAATTTAGGTTCAATAGGTACTCTGTCATTCAGGCCATAACCATGATCTCCCCTTAATCTTATAATCCATTTTGAGAACATTACTATCATGTCAAAAAAGGCAGTATTGCAAGTGCCTTATCCAAACATATTTTAAATACAAACCCTACACATTATTTTAAGTTTATGGTTATAGCACGTACCTATGAAAATATTAGAAAAGGAGATATAAACATTTTAACTGAACAGATAGAGTCAAAATGGAATATAAGATTAAGGGGAGATCATGGTTATGGCCAGAATGACAGAGCACCTATTAAACCTAAATTGAAGGCCAGAAGCCTAAATAAAAAATAGAAAAAGTTTTTTTTAAACTTTTTATGCTTTTTTATATTTTTTATTATTACTTTAAACATATTGCTTTTGTATTTGTATAGACCTATTAAAAGATGATTTTATTAGATTTTTTTATACAAGACAAATTGTATTTATGTACTTTAAAAAATTTTTTTTTAAAAAATAGTATATGACTTTTTAGAATGTATATACCTTTTAGTAGTAATTGATTTAGTCATGTGATGTAGTAACCATTATATAAATGTTTGATGCTTTTCAAATTGTTATACATCTGATGAAGTAGCACCGCTATGAAAGCGCTTATGTCTTTGTTCTTAGTTGTCCTATATTAAAGGAAAGTTTTACTTGAAGTATCTGCTGTTCTTGGATCCTTACGTTTTTACTGTGTGGATTACAATTTACTTTCTGGATTCAAGAACTGGTTGGGTATTGTGGACTGTGTCCTAAATAATTCTTATTCTTATTCATTTAACCACTGACCCACCAGAGAGATGGCAGAAGATACTAATGCTATTATCGAATTGGACTATGTTCCCAGAAATGGTAACCGTATTTTGAATGAACCTAAGCAAAATATGGAAAAGTTCTTGGCTTTTCTGTATTAGTTCGAAAATCCTTTATTGGGTAAAGAATGTAAGTAAGTCAAATTAACACTAATAGTTTTGTTGATATAGTATTGTTGAAAACTAAAATACGTGGCATAGAAACAACATTTTCAAATTAAAATGACAACAGTATCAAAATTTTCACTTGGAGGTATGCTTAAGAGAGAATTGTGCCTAGAGGATTAAGAATTTTAGTTGTGCCTACACAAGGCAACAGCATGCCTGATATGTTAACAGAATGGCAACAAATTAATATAGAAAGCTGTTTTAAATACATGCAACTACTAATTAAATATGCCACTAAAGGAATGGAGCAATTAACTGCTGATATTATGAAACAACATAATGATTTGCTACTTCAATTTGAGAGGAACATGGTGGAGAAATATCTAACAGAAGTAATGGATTCTGTTAGTATATATGAATGCAGACTCTGCAAGATTAAGTTTAAAAAGCTTGCAAGAGACCGTGCAGATTTTGCTGCAGCCAATGTATTTACTTGGCCGCATTTCAATGCACAAACTAACATTGAAGAAAGCACAACTAATTTTTCGAATCATTATAGAAATAAGCATTCATCTAATGCTTATAACAGCAATTTCAACAGTAATAATGTTTCCGAGCATACAGAAGGTTTTTTCAAGCAAAATGCCAGTCACAACCCTTTGGGCAGAGCCAGCAGCTTGAATTGAATGAACAACGTAATAACGTCAGCAACGTCTCTGTGCTTGAACAAGTCAGAGAAACTGAAACACAAACACCTAACTTAGGCGCAAGAAGTAACCGCTCAGCTGCACTGCACTGACAAACAGGATAACACAAATAAGCCTAGCAAAACTCCAATCGCTGTAGAAACAAGTGAAAATAGAGAAATGACTGTTTCATCGCCTTTTTTAGGCTCCATGACATTTCCACTACCTATCAATGAGAAAAGAACCTTGATTCAACACAGGTCACATTCGAGAGGTCGGAATCCACTGAAATGGAAGACAGAAGGAGAAGCGAATGGCACACCAACATTAAAAAGACTTTGGGACAAACAGAAGGTTTAGTTTTAAATTTATCTACTTATATGTTATCTGAAGCTGAGATGTCATTGCTAACAAAAGGTTTATCATTCATTCCAACACAGAAAGTAGATTTTACAGAAATGGTTTTAGATTTTAAATTGTTTATTAGAAATATACTTTTAAAGTTGAATTTTAAAGATAATGAAATTTGTAGCAACAGTAATATACATGAATTTTAAGAAACCTAGCACATATATACCAATTGCTTAGTAATTGCTTTTGAGAAATTGTGTCTTGAAGAATTTTATGATTTACAAAAGCAACATCAAGGTAATTATTGTAATAAATATAAAATGAAATACAATTTAACTAAACAAGAATGTATACCATTAAAGAAACTACAAGAGAACGAAAATATCACAGTTAGACCAGCTGATAAAAGTGGTCCAATAGTATTATTTGATACGATTAAATATAATACAGATATGTTAGAATTACTATCTAATGAATCATTTTATTTAAAGATTTCGAATGTAAAAGTTGACAGTATGATTAATAGTATTCATAAAAGAATGATAAACTTATTACATACACAAATGATTGATAATAGCATTTCATTTTTTAAAAGTATCAAGTCCTTTATTACCTATCATTCAAGGCTTACCTAAGACTCGTAAAGACCTAATTAACCCCCCTTTATGTCCTATAGTAGCAGGTAGAAACTGGTGGACAGAGCCAGCCTCTATATATACTAAGAAAAAACTTAGACCTATTTTAAATAGAATTGAACATGTCCTGAGAGATACCCAACATTTTTTAAATGATTTATTTGTATGTACTTAAATATGTTAAACACAGAGGAACTATTTCTAGTTGCACTGGATATAACATCATTATTTACTGTGATTCCTAATGATGATGGTTTATTTAAACTAAAGCATTTTCTACAAATGTATAGTAATTTCACAGATAAAGAAATGGAACTTTTAATTAGTCTGACTGTGTTTTACAGAATAATATCTTTGTATTTAATGAGAATATATACTGGCAGAAACATGGTGCAGCTATGGGCACACCATGTGCTAACAGCTACGCCAATGCAGTACTAGTTATTTGGGAATTGGAACATGTGTTTAAAGGACCTTTTAATTTACATGTGGTTTTCTATAGACGTTTTGTGGATGATATTTTTCTGCTTTGGAAAGGAACTGTTGATTCGTTAGAAATGTTTGAACAATATATTAGTAATACCACATTTTTTTTTAATTTTCACACACTCAGTATAAACATTCTATAGATTTCTTAGATGTTGTGTCTTATTATTCACAGCGGGGAACTTCACTACAAAATTATATAGAAAGCCACATTACTGTAATAAATTTTTCCACAAAGAAAGTCTGCATCCTACACATGTATTTAAAAGTGTAGTAAACAGTCAGATGTACAGAGCATCAAGATTAAATGTTGACAATGATGACTTTGTTCAACAAACCGAATGTTTAGAACAAGCATTTACTGCCAGAGGTTATGATAAAACAGAAATTAATAATAGTAGTAAGAATATTAAAGAATTCAGAAGCAGCAAAGCTAAACCTTATTACAGTAAAAGGCATAGTACAGGTAATACTGTGAACACACACAAAGATGCAACTAAAGGCATTAAAATGTGTCTACAATATTCAAATGACATCAGAGAATATATTAACATTATAGAAAAACACTGGAAAATTTTAACCACTGATGGAGCATTGGAAAGTATAATAGAAGAAAAACCAAGGTTTCTTTTTAAAAATATGACATCCATAAAACAATGTCTTTGTGTTCCAAAAACAAATAACGAGAAACTAGACTAAACATTGTACATCACCATATGGACACTGTAACTTCTATCAATACATCGATAGTACTGGAGAATTTTATCATCCAGATCAACATAAGAAATATAAATTTGATATTTATGCCACCTGTGATACAACACCTATTGTATATTTAGCTTACTGTACAACATGTTTCAAATTTTATATAGGGAAGACAGATAGAACTCTCAGGAAAAGAATTAGAGAACATTACTATCATGTCAATAAAGGCAGTATTGCAACTGTCTTATTCATAGATTCTTACTAAGCTAACTGCCCTTGCGAGCCATTTTAAGCTTAGCCAATTATCCCTTGAGAGACTTAAACCCTTCACCTTGTGTTTGTAAGGCAAACACCTTAACCATTAGGCCACCCTCTCAACCCTGACAAACATATTTTAAATGCAAACCCTACACATTATTTTAAGTTTATGGTTATAGCACGTACCTTTGAAAATATTAGAAAAGGAGATATAAACAATTTAACTGAACAGATAGAGTCAAAATGGATTATAAGATTAAGGGGAGATCATGTTTATCACCTGAATGACAGAGTACCTATTAAACCTAAATTGAAGGCCAGAAGCCTAAATAAAAAATAGAAAAAAGTTATTTTTAAACTTTTTATGCTTTTTTTATATTATTACTTTAAACATATTGCTTTTGTATTTGTATAGAACTATTAAAAGGAGATGATTTTATTAGGTTTTTTTATATAAGACAAACTGTATTTATGTAGTTTAAATTTTTTTTTGAAAATAGTATATGACTTTTTAGAATGTATATATCTTTTAGTAGTAATTGATTTAGTCATGTGATGTAGTAACCATTATGTAAATGTTTGATGCTTTTCAAATTATGTTATACATCTGATGAAGTAGCACTGCTACAAAAGAGGTTATGTCTTTGTTCTTAGATGTCCTATATTAAAGGAAAGTTTTACTTGAAGTATCTGCTGTCCTTGGATCCTTACGTTTTTACTAGATATATATATATATATATATATATATATATATATATATATATATATATGTATAAAATGTGTTTTATTGCTTCTCATTAAGGGGGCACCTGATATCTGGGGCAAGAAAAACTGATGTAATGGCATCTGCTGCATGTTTTATACCCCTGATGTCACGGAAGAAGAGACAGCAACCGACGCAAGATCCAAGACAATCAGGGAGGGCTACTGCAAGCAGATAACCCAAATGTGATGACTGCAACAGTGAATACACTCGAACATCTACATTTATGGTAAGTGTACACAGCTGTACTTTCTTCTACTGTCAAAGTTCAGTTGGCTGCCCTCTCTCATTTTCATGTGGGTGAGAATTCTGCCTCCTTAGCCACTTCCAGACTTTATCAAAGGCACCTTTTTGTTCTGCCCCCCCCCCCAGTCAAAGATCCTGCTCCCCCCATGGGACCTTACTATGGTTCTTCAAGCTTTGGACGCTCCGCCTTTCGAGCCGGCCGCAACTGCAGATCTGAATTTTTTATCTTGGAAAACAGCTTTTCTTGTGGTGATTACCTCTGCAAAAAGGGTTTCAGAATTACAGGCCTTGTCTATCAAAATTCCTTACATGATTTTTCACAAAGATAGGGATGTTCTTCATCTCACATTGCTGCAGTCCTTACATATGGGTAGTCCGCTGTCCTCGGTCGGCCCGAATACCAAAGTATTAGGCTGACGTCGGTCAAGGCGTTTAAAACTGACATCAGGACGTCAGGGTACAAAAGCGCATGACCGACGTCATTTCCTCAGTCTTTTTTGCCGCATGGTCCGATGCAGAAGCAGCGTTGCAAGTGCCGTTCGGCGTTCTGAAATTTTTCGAATTCGGAGTTTCAGACCGAATCCAAGTTGGCTAAGTACCCGTTGGGAATATTTTGTTTTTTCTTGCCTCAGTGTTTTACCGGATGTCAGAAAAAGTGAATAACTGTATTTCTTGTGGGAAACAGATACCGCATAGGGATTATCATTCTTTGTGTATTCCTTGTTTGGGGCCTGAGCACGACGTTGTTGGGTGTCGCTTTTGTGCTAGGTTCAATAAACGCACTATTAAGCGAAGGTTAGATTGTGCTAGGCTGGTCTTTGGGAAGCGGTGCAATTATAATATGCCGTCGGATTCTCCGGCGCCCGCTTCTGCGAAGAAGCGCAAAGACAAAGCAGTTAAACCCAGGCAAGATGAGTCGTCCGTTCCGGACGCCGGTTCTTTAGAGGTTTCAGTGGAACCGGTGGTTCCGACGGAGACTTCTCTGGAGTCTCAGGGGGAGACTTTGATTTTGCAGGAGGTGGTCTCTCAGGAGGCAGGTCAGGCTGAAGGGGCTTCTCAAGTTACTGTAATCCCCTCCCTTCCTAGGGTGGTTAGGCCTTCTCCTTCTGTTTCCAAGACTTCTCCCAGAGGCAGGCCAGTTTTAGCTTCTGTTGGTGTCACTCCTAGTTCAGCAGGGTCTGTGCCTAAGAAGCACATGCTTAAAATGGCAGAAGATTTGATTACTCTGATTAGAGGTTCTTTGCCCCCTCCTGATAAGAGGCCTAGGGTGGAGCCAGAGTTGGGAAGTTTTGAGCAGGCTTCGGATGTTTCAGAGTCTTCAGCTGAAGACTTGCAGGAGTACTCTCCTTATTCTGATTCTGATGCAGATGATTCCACTCCTTCTGCTTCTCCTCCAGAGGATTTTTCTTTTTCAGAGACACTTCATTCTATGAGGGAACATTTTAAGTGGGAAGGTCAGGACTTCTCTGATTCTAGGCAAAGGCTTAGGGAGTTTTTGCTGTTACCCCAGCATAGGCCCTTGGCTATACCCCCTGTTTTGGATGTTGTGGAAGATGTGTTTGCAGAGGCTTCACTTAATCCTGATTCTCTGCCTCCTGCTCCTGTTAAACCGGATAGGTATTACAGGGTGCCGGAGGCTCATAAATATCTTTATAAGAGTCCTAGGGCGGACCCAGAAACTATTAGTCAGGGACCTAAGGGTGTCAAGGCCTCTGTTGTAAAAAATCCGGTTCCTCTAGATAAAGAAGCCAGAGCTTTGGATAGATCGGGAAAGAAGGTCTATACATCTTCTACCTTAGCTATGAGGACTTTGAATTGCCAGTTTCATATGTTGAAATATCAAAACTTTCTTCTTTCTCAATTGAAGTCTAAGGTGGATGCTCTGGCGGAAGGCATTGAGTGTAAAAAATTACAAGATTTGGTGCATGTCTCTGAACAGGTGGGTAAGCATTCATTACAGTGTGGTTTTGATGCTGTGCAGGCCTCGTCTAGGGTGGCTGCCACTGGCTCAGTTCTTCGCAGGCACGCCTGGCTGAAGGATCAGAATTTATCTGACCATGTTAAGACAAGGATTTTGGATGCTCCTTTGCAGTCTGATGTGTTGTTTGGTTCACCTGTGGAGTCAGTCTTGAAGAAAATGGAAGACAAGGCTAAGTCTATGCAGGCTGTTAAAGATGTTTTGCAAGTTCAGCCTCCGAAGTTTAGTAGGAATTGGCCTGCTAAGGGGTGGACGTATCCTTCTTATGATTCTCAGTCTAGGGGTAGATCTAGACGTGGTAGGGGCAGAGCTCAGAGTTCTTTCAGTCCTAGAACAGGGAGTTCACCTGCACAATCTTCGGGTGAGGGCAGGGGCCAGTCCTTTCGTAAACAGGCCCGATGACCTACTTTTTCAGCTGCCAGATCCTTCTTGCCTGGCAGCACCTTTGGGAGGAAGGTTAGCACTCTTCAAGGAAAATTGGATGTTTATTACCCAAGACAAATGGGTATTGGATATCATACACCAGGGTTACAAGTTTTATTTCCATACCTTGCCTCCTTTCAAAGGCATGCCGGACGTTCCTCCTCAGCAAAGACTAGAGGCTCGCAAACAAATTTCTCTACTACTTCAAATAGGGGCCATACAACCGGTCCCTCTGCCAGAAGTGGGCCTAGGATTTTATTCTCGCCTGTTTCTAGTACCAAAGAAAGGAAACACGTGGAGACCAATTTTGGATTTATCTATCCTCAACACATATCTGGACATTCCCAAGTTCAAAATGTTGACGTTACAACAGCTTTTACCTCTGCTGGGCAAAGATCACTGGATGGTGACTCTGGATCTCAAGGAGGCTTACCTTCATGTTCCTATCAGGCCCAGTTGCAGGAAGTATCTGCGTTTTCGGGCTGGGACTTCACATTATCAGTTCTCTGCATTGCCCTTTGGCTTATCTACTGCGCCCAGAGTGTTCACGAAGGTTCTGGCTCCAGTGGTAGCTTTCTTCAGGCTAAGAGGAATACAGATCTATCCTTATTTGGACGATTGCCTGATTCTGGCCCAAGAAAAGGATGAACTTCTTCATCATTTACAGTATGTGATGGCAGTGTTAAGATGCCTGGGGTATTCTGTGAACGAAATAAAGTCCAGTCTAGTACCCTCTCAGGACATGTGCTTTCTGGGTGTGAGACTGAATACAGCATCCCAGATGGCCTTTTGACCCCGGACAAACAAAAGAATCTTTCTCTTTACTTCCACCAGTTGTCTCGTCAGTCCAGGCTGACTGCAAGGACAGTCCTTCAAGCCTTGGGGTTCATGGCATCTTGTATTCTGGTACTTCCCAATGCCAAACTGCATATGAGGAAGCTACAATGGTATCTCAAGAATGTATGGACACAGCACTGCCAAGATTTGGACACTGTCATTCAGATAATACCTTGCATTCAAAAGGAATTTTTGTGGTGGGCTCAGGAATGTCACCTAAACAAGGGACTCTCTGTGACCCGGCCAGAGGCGAGTCAGATTTTAACGACAGATGCCTCAGACAAAGCTTGGGGAGCTCATCTAAATGGAAAATGGGTACAAGACACGTGGCCTGCCAGACTTCAACATCTACATATCAACTTGAAGGAGATGTTAGCAGTCCAATTTGCATTGATAGCTTTCAAGGATTTACTTCTTCCAGGGCAGGTGTTGATTCAAACAGACAACACAACTGTCTGTGGTACATCAACAAGCAAGGGGGAACGCATTCTTATCCTCTATGCAGGCAAGCAATGATTTTGTGGGAGACTGCTCTCAGTTTACAGCTAAATCTTCAGGCAAGGTTTCTGCCAGGAGCACAGAACTCCTTAGCAGATGTGTTGAGCAGACAAATTATGGATCCCCACGAGTGGAAATTGGATCCTCATGTATTTCAGAGATTGACAGTGTTATGGGGAACTCCAGACATAGATCTGTTCGCTTCTCCACTAAATTACCAGCTGCCAAAGTTTTGCACAAAAAGGTTTCATCCCGCAGCTTGGAAAGTGGATGCTCTCTCATTCAATTGGAGCAATCTTCACGTGTATGCCTTTCCACCTCTGCCTCTCCTCCCAAAGGTACTGCTGAAGGTCAGACAGGACAAGCCAAACATGATTTTAATAGCTCCAGATTGGCCTCGACAGCACTGGTACCCATTACTGAGAAGTCTGGTACAGGAGCCTCCATGGCCTTTGCCTTCGATTCCTCACCTGCTGTCTCAGGAGAACAGTCATTTACTCAATGTCAAACTTCATTCTCTACATCTGACAGCCTGGCATATTCTGTTTTAAACCCTGGAGGGTCTCAGCTTCCACAACAAGTTTTGAATGTTATTTTGGAGGCCAGAAGGCCTAGTACAAGGAAAGTTTACGCAGATAAATAGAGGAGATTTTTATTTTGGAGTACAGCAAAGGACTTTGATGTTTCTAAACCTAATTTAAGTGTTACACTTCAATACCTTACTGAGTTATTGGACAAAGGTTTGTCCTTCTCCTCTATAAAGGTTCATGCTGCAGCAATTTCTGCTCACTATGACTGTGACCCACCATTATTTTCTCAGCCTTTGTTTAAGCAATTCCTTAGAGGGGCAAAGAATATAAGACCCCCACGTAGAGCTCCTACTCCTGCTTGGGATCTCAATTTTGTGTTGGAGAAACTCACTCTACAACCTTTTGAGCCTGCAGCATCGGCAGAGTTGAAATATTTATCATGGAAGACTGCTTTTTTGTTGGCCATTACCTCTGCGAGAAGGGTTTCTGAATTACAGGCCCTTATGGCAGTTGAGCCTTTTTTAATTTTCCACAAGGATAGGGTGTCTTTGCGTACTAACCCTTCTTTTATGCCTAAAGTGGTTTCTAGTGTGGCTTTAAACCAAACTATTCATTTGCCTACTTTTTATGCAAACCCCAAAATAAAGGGGAAAGGATTTTGCACACTTTGGATATACACAGACAGTTGCGATATTATTTGAGCAGAACTAAAGGGTTCAGGCAGTCTCAGCAGTTGTTTGTTTCTTTTGCTTTGGGTTCTCAGGGCAAACCTGTTTCAAAACAAACTATTTCTAAGTGGATTGGTTTTGTATTGCTTTCTGTTATTCCCATCATGGTAAGGAGATTCCAGCTGGGATTAGGCCTCATTCCACTAGGGCTACTGCCACTTCTACAGCTTTTTAAGGGGGTGGCTACTAAAGATATTTTGGAAGCAGCTACTTGGAGTTCAGTGCATACTTTCTCTAAGCATTACCACCTTCCACTTTACTCTAAATCTAGGGCTGGATTTGCCACTGCAATTTTACAGGGCATGTTGGCAGCTCCTAATGCTTTATAGTTTTGCCATCCTCCCTTACCTCTGCTTTGGGATTCTACCCATATGTAAGGACTGCAGCAATGTGAGATGAAGAACATAGTACAGTTTTGTACCTACCATAAATGTAGATGTTCAAGATCCACATTGCTGCAGTCCAATTACCTCCCTCCTTCCCCTCTGTTGTTGAAGGTGGTGGTGTGGTTTGTGTTGTACATATTGTAAATATGGTTAGTGCACGGGTGGTTGGTTAGGTTTTGCTGGTTTTTGGCTTTGGCCTTTCTTGTTAGGGCCTTCTGACATCTGGGGCAAGAAAAGACTGAGGAAATGACGTTGGTCATGCGCTTTTGTACCCTGGCGTCCTGATGTCAGTTTTAAGCGCCTTGACCGACGTCAGCCTAATACTTTGGTATTCGGGCCGACCGAGGACAGCGGACTACCCATATGTAAGGACTGCAGCAATGTGGATCTTCGAACATCTACATTTATGGTAGGTACAAAACTGTACTTTTCCCTTCGAACCAATCCATCCATTCTTCCTAAGGTAGCATCACCAGTCAATATCAATCAGACCATCAGTTTGCCTGTGTTTTTTCCTAATTTTACTAACAAGATGGAATACAAACCTAACATGTTGGATGTTCATAGACAGTTGAGATTCTATTTACACAAGACAAAAAATTTCCGTAAATCTGATCAATTGTTTGTATCCTTCTATAAACCCTTTTTAGGGAAACCTATCTCCAAGGTCACTATAGCCAGGTGGATTTCTTCATGCATCCTGCAGGTCTGTAAGGGCAGAGACATGTCTCCTCCAGGTCAGATAAAAGCTCGTTCCACTAGGTCCATGGCTACATCTGCCGCCTTTTGGTCTACAGTGTCTTTGGATGATATTTGTTCTGCAGCTACTTGGTCATGATCTCATACATTTATTTCTCATTACAAATTGGATTTGACTTCCAGACGGAGAGCATCCTTTGTTTCTGCAGTGCTCTGGAATATCCTTCCATGAGGGCCTCCCAGGAGATTTAGTAGCTGGGGACTCTGTCCTACTGGTTGAAGACTAAATGAAGTACAACTACTCAGATGGAACGTTATGGTGAGTACATAACTTCTTTTTCAGTACCAGTTGAGAAATCTGGAACTGATGACAGTTCTTTTCCATGGAAACCAGCTGACTATAGGTGAGGGTAATAATTTGAGATGTCTGGACATTTTAATTTACTATTTCTTTCTCAGTAAACAAGGTACAAAGGCAAGCAGTTGAGTAAAAAAAATAAAGTTTGATATTATTGGGAGTGAATAAAAGCAGCTTTATCTGGTAACTTAATACTTTAATGCTTTTACTAGAACATTGTATAATTTAGTTTTATTTAAAGATAGCCAGTACACTCTTTTCTAGGATAAAATGTTTTTTTTTTTTTTTTGAAAACATACAAGTTGTTTTTCATGTCTGCAAGGGGAATAAAGATAAGGCAAAATCAGACAGCAATTAGGGTAAGTAGTAGTACAAACTGTGACAATCATCTTGGCACGAGTAATCGTAATTTTAAATTAATTTAAGTTTTGCCTGTGTGTGTGCAGCTTTTGATTTGGTTTTGTAAAATGTGACATAGGTTCCAACGGAGGTGATAAAAAAAACATATATATAAAAGATCAACCTGCCAAATATTAGTATGTGCATGTAACATAAAAGATGGAAATAGACATTTAGAAAAACTTGCTATACATTAAATGTGAATAATAGCTTCTTCTTAATATTGAATTATATTAAGAAATCCAGTGTTCAAATAGCAATGTTACAGGAGGCGCATGGAAAGAAGTGAGCATTTGAATTTAATAAAAAAGGGTTTCAGGAGGCATATTCAGCAGAGTATCAGGGACAAAGTAAAAAGGGAGTACCTATACTAATTGGTAGAGGAGCTCCAATCGTGATTGAAGCGGGGAAAAAAGATAGTAATGGTAGATTTCTGGTGGTAAGGGGCTGCTGGCAAAGGAGGAGGGTTATACTGGCATGTATTTTTATATTCCTGCTAGAACTGCTGTTTTGGTGCTTAAGAACATTTTGGAAGAAATCAGTTTGCAGCCCAGAATATTACTTATAGATGGGGACTGGAATTTGATTTGCAACACTGAGGATATGTCTAGGAAACTAGAAGGAAAATATAACAAAAAAAGTGTAGATTTCTAAGAAATTTATAAACATTTCTTCAGAAACAAACAAATCCCAATAAATTAAAATATTTGGTATGGAAAATGTGAATTCAGTGGTAGGAATTTGAAGAACATTTGTATATTTCCCAAGGTACAATAACTGGGCTACATTAGTCACAAATTATGTTTCACAGGAACATGTGCATTTAATTGAAAGCTTCAACACACATCCAATAACTGTTTCATATCATACGCCAATATCAGCTAAGATAAAAATTCAAGATCAGGAAGTACAGATGAGACACTGGCCCTTTCCCACCTATCTGTTAAAATGAGAGAATTTAAGGAATAGGCAGTGGAAGTTATTCTAGTTATTATGGAAGACTGAAATTTCTTCAGAAGTTACAGCTAGTAAGTGGGATAAAATGAAAGTGGAGTTTAAAAATAGGTTACAAATAAAATATATGGTTAAGAAGTAATCAGAATTATTTAGAGAGGATGAAAAAGTTTAACATTCTGCAGAATAAGGGGAATCTAACAGGACAAGAAGAGGTGCAAATGCAGAGTGCTAAAGAGAAAATAAAGGGATTATTTGGATAATATGCATGAGTTTAGAAAGATTGCTGTTTAGCAACTGTTTTTAATAACTCCAGAGCAAAAAAAAAACTTTTAGCACAACAACTTAGGCAACCAAGCAGAAAGGGTTGTTGCTAAACCTGGGAAGCCTGTAGCAAGAAAAATAATCAGAGATCTTGTAGAGGTATTAGAGATATTTCAGAACTTTTATGAAAATTTGTATAAAGTAGAGGACTGTGGAAATCAAGAAAAAGCACAAAAGGAAATCTTTATGGAAGACTTAGTTATACTAAGGTTAGAGACAGAGGAGTCTCAACAAGTAATTAAGATAGGAAGAGATGAGATAAAAATGGTGATGTACAATCAATCTGCAGGAAAGTCTCCATGAATAGATGGTATTCTTCTGGAAGTTTGAAAGCTAGGAGAGAAGGTGATAACCATCTGAACAGTTGTGTTCAACTGTATTTTAAAAAGGAGGAGAAGCACTGACATCCTGGAAGAAATAACGACGGCTATAATATCTAAAGACAGCAAACACCCAATAAACCCAGCTTCATATAGGCCCATTTCAATTTTAAATCTTGATTATAAAGTGTTTATAATAGTAAAAAGAATGGCAAATGTGTTGCCAAAGTTGATAGATATAGATCATTGTGGTTTTGTGGATGGGAGGCAAATGTTTGACAACATTAATAGAACACTGATGATCCAGGGGGAAGCAAATGTAAGAAAATTACTGCTGCTGTTGGTGGGTCTTGATGCTGAGAAAGCATTCAACAGAGTAACCTGGAATTTTGAGTAGGGCAGCGGGAGCATTTGCATTGCCTGATACAATAAAAGGTTAATTAGGAGGATATATATATATATATATATATATATATATATATATATATAAGGGATTTGATACAAAAATTAAAATGTGAGGGTTTGAACCAGGCAGGGATGTCCTCTTTCCTCTTTGCCAATGGTTTTATATACGATACAAATTACAATGAAAATAGCAGGCTCAGAAATTCAAGGATATAATTGGTACAGTACACATAATCAAGAAAAGTTGGCTTTATTTGCAGACAATATAGTTTTGTACCGGATAAAACCAGTGTTGTGGAACATTCTGATATGGTTTCAAGTCTTTTTTGGGATATAAAATGAATAGAGGCAAAAAAGGCTATAGCTGTAAATTTGTACCCACACTTGAATTGGTTCATAAATACTTGTATTTATGGGGACATTATAAGATGATGTATTTAGTAGTATGGGTTAAAAATGATTCTGTTGTGGCAGCCAAGGGTATGCAGGAAGAGACTAAACAAAAGATAATACAAAAACTGAGAAACTGGAAACTCCTGTTTATGGATACAAGCAGTGAAAATGGTTTTAGTCCCTTTAGTTTTAAATACAGGTTTATATACACATCCTGCTTATTTTTATCAAGCAGAGGAAAAGTTGTGGACAGTAATAAGAGTTGAAGGATTTTTTCTGAGAGGGGAAGAGGGCAAGGGTCAAGTGCAATAAGTTGATCCTTCCAATAGAACAAGGTGGCTAGGATTACATGATTGGAGCTCTAAAATATCCCTTCAACAGTTAAGGCTCAGATATATCACACAATTAAAAGCTATATATAATTCAAAGTGGAAGGGGAAAATGAAGCAGGCAAGGATTCAAGAAATAAGGAGAGAGTGGGATTTTGGATGTAGATCCTTAAGGAAAATAACCGTAACAGAATATTATATTTATAAAGTATTCTATGAGGTAAGCCAACATAAAAATGGAGAAAGGAGATTCTGCCAATAGGGGATGACTGCAGTTAGGGGTACAGAGAATAGAAGAGAGGAGGCTGAAAATTGCTGGAGAAAATTGGCAAATAAACCAAGGTACTGGGAACAGATCAGTAGAGTGGGAAGAAGACATTTGAACTGCAGGCTAGACTACCTTCCCTATCAGGGATTGTTGTCAGGATTCACCTATTCCTTTCTCTATGCCTATACTATAAGTGAAAAACCTGCTCTGGCAGAATTTTTAGTTAACTCTAGAATGGAAGCTGCTGTTAAAGGGATAATTAGTACAGCATATAAAATATTGCACAGTAACTATAAGAATCAATCAGAACAGATTAAAAAAGATTGAGAAGAAAGCCTGGATAAGTAATTCACAAGGAAACAATGGGAGGACTTATGTATGGCCGCAAAAAATACAACAAAATCTAGATTCAGGATTTTTGCTTGGAAGTGTTTTCTTAGGTATTTTTATACCAATCAGACTCCAAGAATTTTTCCTCCGGTAGATGACAAATGTTGGAGGTGTAATAGGGAAGAAAGAGATAACTGGGAACATATGTTTTGGAGTGTAATGAGTTGGCAGATTTTAAAAATTCTGTACAGAATATAGAATATTGGGTGAGCAAATGGGTATAACTAAGGAAGTTAGTTTTGAGCTGAGATGCAGGATTTGAATTATCTAGACATAGTAAGGCCTTGTTAAGTTTAATTGCAGTGGCTGCCAAAAAGCAATTACTAAAAAGTTTAATTGCAGTGGCTGCCAAAAAGCAATTACTAAAAAATGAAAATCAAAGTCTAAACCAACTGTATTTGAAGTAATAAAATATTGTAACAGAGATTAAAGAATTGAAAGTGAGATATTAAGGGTAGGAGCAAATTACATAGAAAAACATGGAACTTGTGGGAACAATCCATGGAGAATAATGTTTTGGAAGAGGAGTGAGGTTTAACGGAAGGCAGGAATTGATCAGTTTATGTTAATATTCAATTGATGATGATTGTGAAAATCTGAACGTGTATTTTCTTGGGATTCACTTCAGAAGCTTGAAAGCCCAAAATCTTGAATTTCAAAAGACTGAGACCAAAATCCTGAAAGTTTAAAAGACTAAAAACTCAGAATACTGAAAACACACGGGATAACAACACATACTATATTCCAGTAGAAGTAGATACAGAAATACAAGACAAACCATATTACTTTTCTCCACGTATAACCAGGGGGGGAAAGAGTTGATATGCTTAAGTAGCAGAGGGTGCAGTGGGGCTGAGATCAAACTTCATGTTGTACTATAGCAAGTTAGAAGGGAGCATGACTAAGGTTTCAACAGGCAGTCATGATGCACGTAATGGTATGTTTGCCATTTTGTTCTGTGGAGTGCGATCTTGAGTTGATGTATTTAAGTAGCAGTGGGTGTTGGGGGGGCTTGCCCCCCTGCTTATTCTTGGAGAAGTGGTAAATGGTTTATCTTTTATTTGTTTTAGAATTTAGTTGTGCTGGAATATAGTAAGTGTTGGTATCCTGTGTGTTTTCAGTATTCTGAGATTCAGTATTTTGAGTTTTCAGTCTTTTGAACTTTCAAGATTTTAGTCTCAGTCTTTTGAAATTCAAGATTTTGGGCTTTCAAGCTTCTGAAGTGAATCCATTTTCTTGTATACAAATGTATGTTTACCTGTGTCTTAAGTGGCAATTCAGTAATGTTATTAAAATAAAAGAAAAACACTTTTGCAATTACTAGCAGCACAGATTGACTGCACAGCACAGATTGACTGCACAATCTCATTCTGGTGACTGATATATGTTATAACCATTGTATGAATCATGCAGACACGTGCATATAATAGCTTACCTAGCAATAGTTCAGGCAGGGTCAGTAATGCTCTTCATGCCTTCCATTTATACCAAAACAGTCATTCCCATAAAATATCGAAACTAGTGCTTGCTTTAATATAATTTGATAGTCTATTCCATGCATCAGCTACTCTCTCAGAGGGCCAATTAGTGAATCTGTCATTCCTCTATAATGTCTTACATAGGTTATCTGATGATTCTCTACTACTGTTTAACTCCAAAATTTCTAGAGATAGGTGTATCTAAATGTCCTATATACCTGAATAAGGTGTCCCCTTAAATGTTTGAGGCACTCTACAAGTTCAGATATTTTCATCTTTCACAATAACATATTTTTTCACATCCATGGATGTCCTTAGTATATTTCTGCTGTATTTTTTCCTATTTTTTTCCAATTGAATCATCCTAGTTTTCTTGTAAAGTGTCCTTATTAGACCATGCTCTGGTTTGGTTGTAATGTAACTTACAAACAATGATTTCACCATTTCTGTTTCCTAGATTCTAAGTCTTTTTTTATACAGCCTTTAGTTTTACTACTGTCATTAACCAATTGGTTAATATGATCAGAAAAACCCAAAACTGGATCTGCCCCTATACCCAGGAACTTAACTCATTAACACACATGTGGCGTGGAATGTCACACCTCTAGTAGCCTATACAAATCTTGCATTCCAGAGCATTTTCTGAATAATATCAAATTTCAAAAGCATAAGATAAACAAATGTGAATATTTTGTGAACAATAAAAGATACTAAAACTGCACAGATAAGAAGTGTTCTTTGTGGTGATAATAGTCAGGGCATTCATAGTCTTTCCATAATTAGAACATATTAATTCACACCAACCCAGAATTATATTTTGCTAAACTTTCATAAACATATATTGTCATAGCTTGGAAAATGTACAACATAGACATATATTGTTAGAACACTTTGGTTAATCAGACATAAGCTTTCACATTGACAACAAGAAATCCATCTCTTCAGTGCATGTTTATTTAGATATTTACAAATAAATAAATATGAAAACCTATGCTTAATTGTATAATTAGCAGCATAGAAAACACTGAATATCTCTCAAGATGTGCATCTTGAAGTGCAAATATCAAAGACCGTTTTCTTTAACATCTAATATTTCATGTGATGCCATGCAGCAGTTTGAAGATGCTTGTTTTTTTGAAATATTCAGTACATATGGAAATATTGATTATTTTCATAATTACTACCAACTAGCAATATTTCAAGTACAATGTAATATAAATGGATGTTGACAATGGATTTTCCCGTGGCTCACCATATTTCACACCATACCACTCAGTAGCATAAAGGTATCCTTTTATGAAAATATTATCATAGATATGAATAATAAGTAGCAAATGGTGATTAATTTCTCCAGTGCAGTACACCCTAGATTAAGAATCTTAGTGTCAATTTTATTACTAAATCCTTGCCCTTTCTAATATTGCGTATTAACAATTGATAGGTCACTTAGTTAAAGAAGCTAGCTCCAAAAAAGATGTGGACGCCGTAAAGAACTGTGGGTGTTAACTGGAAGTATACAAAAAAGGCGCTATAGCTGTAAGTTAAATGAGTCCACAGTTTCAGTTTTTAGTGCATGCTGTTATTAAATATTTGTCCTTCATTCTATGCCACCAAAAATATGCTGAGATTATGATGTATTTATCAGCATATTTTCATGAGCCCAAATTTGTCAATTTAGATAAGTTCTTTTGCAGACATACTCTAGTCACACATGCAGTCAGTTTACCCATTTTCTATTCATCCCTATACAGACTTTATTTAGCACACCTCAGATGAAAAAGATACAGCTGAAGTTTTATAGAGCAGTATTTTGTATATGGCCCTATCAAAGGCTGAAGTTAAGCCTATATAAATTACATTGGAGCACAATTTTTAATTTATAGCTATTATCTAAAGTTCCTCTGTGGGTTTTCCATATCAGTCAGCTAAGGCTGTCCCATTCCTGGGCAGATAATTTCCCTTCAAGGGGAAAAAAAACTTGGACATTATTTTTTGTTACAGAAAACGTAATTTTTATGTAATGTATGTATTAGCTAGGAAAATGGTTTTATTGACTGTTGTGTGACTTTAGATCATGTATAAATGCAAGTTTTGTAAAAAGGTTGTTAAAAGCTATTTAAAACTATATCTTCTGTGAAGACACTGGTGTTATTTTACTTTTTGGAGCAGAGGTAAGTGTGCTTTTTAATGTGCTTAGCTTCCCCAGAAATCAGGCACCTTTTCCGGCTTAACTATGAAACAACCAACCATTTCATCAGTTGTACCTTCTTCCAGCCATGAAAGGAAAAGGATTGTTAACCAGCTTTTGCCATCACAGCAGGCTGATGTTTTGAATCAGCTACAGGTGGGTGGCTCTGCTGTGGCTAAAGCTGGTTCCTTGAACCACTCTTCTTTCTCCTTGTGTTCTACTAGTATAGTCCATGCAGTCTCCATGGACCAGGGGTTAGACCCATCCTCTGTGGCTGTTGATGCAACTTCTCCGGCATGGGAGATCCACACTTGTCTGCCCTAGGAGAAGGGGAAGGAAATGATGCTTTTCTTAGCTAGAAACTTGTGTCTATCTCTAAGGAGGTTATTGCTGGTAATTGAGTCTATTTCTTCAGGAATGTCTGACAAAAAAGAAACCAAAGACTAAACGTGTCTTCTATTTAAGTGACACTGAACAGGAGTAATATATTAGGCTTAGCTCAGGGTTTAGTGCAGGCTCTTCACCCTTTGTATGTGTTTGGTCCTGTTGAAAGAAAAATTTTCTTCTTTTCCTGAAGAGATTCAAAAGTGTATACCTGAAGAGGAGTGTGAAGGGATAGGGATAGATGATGTAATATCTCCACAGATTTCTGATTCAAATTCTGAAGAGAGTATGACTTTGGCTAATCCATGCAAATGATTCTCTTTCTCTGAGACTATTTCCAGAATTAATTATTTCAGTGGGAAAACAGTGATGTTTTTCAGACCTTTCAAAATATTATAATTTATTACAACTGGAAATTCTGGAACTTATACCTATACCACTTGTTCTTTCTGCTTTGAAGGATGTTTTGTCATAGTCTGCAATATCCCTGACAATCATCCTGCTGCCCCCCAAAAAGGAGGTAGATTATATAAGGCTCGTCATTAAGAATTTATACATTAATCCCAGACCTGACTTATCAGCAATAGTTTTAGTAAACCCAGCTGCTGATGGGCATTTTGTTAATACCAATCACTCTCCTTCTGACAAAGATGGGAAGGCTTTCGATAAGTGTGGGGAAAAAATGTGTGTGTGTGTGTGTGTGTGTGTGTGTGTGTGTGTGTGTGTGTGTGTGTGTGTGTGTGTGAGAGAGACTCTTGTTAGAATTCTCAGATGTCGGGCTGAGCCAGCCAGTAAAAGCAGAGAGGAAATGAGATATATGGTCAAATTAATGTAAGGGGCAGGTAACTAGAAAGACGGTGGTGTTTAAGAACACAACAGTAACCAGGTGGGAAAAATTTCCGTCTGACTCACAAGAGACAGAGCTGTGGTCTCCAAGTTTTAGTATGCAGTTAAAAGCAGAATACAAGTAAAACACAGTGTAAAGAAAACAAATCACAGTATACAAAATAGAAAAAGGCAATAAAGTAATACAAAACACAACAAATAAAAGCAAACTAACCTTTCCCAACAGCAAACTGTAGCAGAATCTGGGTGAGCCTTTCCAATAAAGCCACAGCACAGTTATTCACAGCATACAGCTCAGACTTTCCTTGGGTAGCAGTGCTTATGGAGATAAAAGTACAGGGTCTTTGGAACAAAAAAGACACACAGAAATGCATCATCATAAATGAGATATCATCTGTTATAAATGCTGTCAGCTGTATAAATCATCTGTGGTTCCTGTGACCTCTACAAGTGTTTACAGACAACACAGCACTCATATGCTACATACACAAGCAAGGAGGAGCCAGATCTTACCCTCTGTGCAGACTAGCCATGGTAGCCTGAGATACAGCTATTCAGCACAGTCTCATTCTACAGGCATCTTAAATTCCATCAGAGCAAAACTTTGTGGCAGACAAACTGACCAGGACAGACCCTCATGAATGGAAGCTGTATCAGAGACTCTTACAAGATTTGCTCCATGTGTGGGGAACACCTCAAATAGAGCTATTTGCCTCCTCTGTAAACGGTCTGTTGGCAAACTTCTGCAACAGGACCTCCATGCAAGAAGGCCTGGAAGATGGGTACCTTTTCTTTTCCTTGGATAGGAATGTTCCTATATGCTTTTCCACCCTTTCCATTAATATGTAGGGTAGTTCTGAAGATTTAGGCAGTCTCCCCAGGTATCATTGCACTGACTCTCTTCTGGCCTAGGTAACAGTGGTTCTTCCTTCTTTTGGAACTCACAAAGAGCAAGTACAAGTTTCCTCACAGACTGGATTTACTCGCATAAGACCAGGGGTGTTTGATACATCCCAACCCCAAGCAACTACATCTGACTGCCTGGATGATCCTTAATACCTTTTATGCACCATTTTTCTGAGGTCATACGTCTGGTATCTATGTAGGTAAGAAAGCAAGCTACTAGAAAATTGTATATTTGCAAATGAAAGAGGTTTTCTAGTTGCCAACAAACAAATCGGTACCCATTCAGGGCTAGAGTTTCTCTTGTTTTACTGTCCTACTGTCTTACCCCTCAATCAAAGTTCATTTGTCATCCATTTCATCATGTCTGTTCTTGTGCTGCCCCTCCTTCAGTGCAGTCTCATGTGAAAATGTTTTTGAAAGGCATGTTGCACAAGAAGCCTCCTGGTGAACAGATGGCTCTTCCTTGGGATATTTACTTTGAATTAGAAATGCTAAATCTTGCTTGATTTTAATGAGCTCATTAGGCTGACTTGAGGTTCTTAACATGGAAAAGAGTTTTGTTTATTTCTCTAATATCCACAAGAAGAGTATGCGAGTTGCAAGCTGTTATGTCATTTTTCACAATAATGGGATTTCTTTGAAAACGTATCCTTTTATGCTTAAAGTGGTGTCCGACTTTGCTTTAAGGCAAGCTATTCATCTTCATGACTTTTTTTCCAGAACTTAAACATTTCGAGAAAGGTTACTTCACACGTTTGATGCTCACAGATAACTTGGATACTTTCTTGACGGAACAAAATCTTTTAGAAACTCTGATCAGTTGTTCATTTTTTGTGAAGGTTGGAAAAAAGAACAAGCTATTTCAAAGCACAGAAGGAAGCAAGCACCATTGTTGTCTGGGCGAAAAGGGAGTAACCAGTAACATCCTTTGTAAGTCCTTTCTGATCTCTTGAAGGACTTTGGAAAGAAAAAGAAAAACATAACAAATCATCCACGATCAGAGGATTGAAAATGCATCTGCCTTCCTCGCCTCTACATGGAGTCCTGCAGAATAAGAGTTATAGGTTTCTGTTTAGATTGGAGATGTATTTGGGTGGTTTCCCGCTGGTGGACTGTCTGAAACAAGACTTTTTGATGTAGTATGCACTCGTGAACATCTAGATCTGCTCAAAGAGTCTGCTACTGTGTTCTGCTTTCATGAGATGTAGGCTTCCTGAAGAAATTGTGCTGAAGTGCTACTTCCTAGGCAATCATGGCCAGTCTTTAAAGGGGGAGTAAGATCCTTTTCTTCCCTGTTTATGTTTATGTACCACATCTTAGTGATTAATTTGTATTACCATTAAGAGTTCCTGGATGCCAAAGCTGATTCGGAGCTTTCAGGGTATTTATCAGAGCCATCATTTCCTTCAGACTAAAGTATTTGTACTGGAGCTGTGGATACTAGGTACTCTCCACTTTTTACACCCTGAAAACAGCACTCCATGTAAAGTCTGGGGCATCTGTGACAACTGTCTGAGAGGGGTTAGAAGGAAAGAAAGGGATCACTGGATTGTGTAAGACTTGTTCACCCCCAAAAAAGTATTCTTCACAAAATTGAGGACTGGAATTGGAAAGGAAAGTGAATCTTTCCATTGTGAAGTCTGGGAATTGGAATCATAAGGGAAGAGAAGGTCATGAACCCTAAATCTCCCAGAAATTCTCTTGCAGTAGAGCTTGTCTGAAGAGAAAGGCTGAGAAAGTGCTGATATGTTTGCATTTTCACTGGAGAAAGATATGTTGTCGTCATACAGATGTCTTAAAGGCATCCCAGGAATACTAATGTGCGAGTCAGAATAAGGACTGTCTTTTTTAAATTCAGAGTGAAGCCCTGATTTTTGAAAACAGTGTATGGTTTACTACAGAGCTGTTTAAGAGAATCTTGATTGGGTGAAATTGATGCCAGGCCATCGACCATACGAGGGACAATATGTATGCCTTATAGCTTGAAATGGCTATCGCTGGACCAAGACATTTGGTGAAGACTGTTGGGGCAGTAAAAAGCTTAGAGCGCAAAGAGCTAAATTGATAACGCAATCCCAAAAGCCAGAACTTTAAAAAGGTTGTGTGTGTTTTTGTGAATGGGAATATGTACATAAGAATACTTTTGATCTAAAGTGGCTAGAAAAGCTTGAGGCGAAGGAAGAGGTTATCGTTTGAAGTGTTTAATGTTTTGCTTGGACAGATCTAAAGTGTGCCTTCACATTCATTCTTTCCTGGGAACAAGGAAAAAAGCTTGAATGTCTTTCCCATTGCTCTGAAGAGACTGGTTCTGTGATCCCCTAATGGAAGTAAATCTGAACTGATTTGTGACATAAAAAAGAGCTGGTGTTTGGAGGTTAAAGAATCTCTGATTGTTATGAGAGGGAATGCCCACTGGAATCAGTATTCGTAATCTGTAATACTCCTCATCCAAGAGATTGTGGTTATTGTTTGCCATGCAGAAAGGAATATGGAAAGATTCCTTGCAATTTTCAAAGGAAGGTCAGGGTGATGTGGGGGGCAAGGGTAGTCTGTATTTCTTTCTGTGCAAGGAAGATCCTTGGGACTCGTTAGTGTTGACTTTCACATCACATAGTCATTTTTTAACTGTTCTCTCAAAGATTTTTGCTAACCTGATGTGAAAAGTTTACAAAAAATGGTCCTGGATTGGAAAGATAGTTCCTCTGAAATTTGGGATCAGAGATGAGAATAATTGCTTAACCACTGAATAAGTTACCCCTGTCTTCGGCCATTTATATGTGGAAGAAGTATATATATATTTCTACATTTACTTTCAATTGCTCTGCTGTTTGTATCATTAATGGCTAGATTAGAAGATAAAGAAGTTCTAGCACTGCATCCAAAGAAATAATGGCAGGGTCAGCAGAGGAATTTTTTATAAACCTATTTGTGTGTATCTGTCACCCTAAAAAAACCTGTATGCTTTTGGAAGCTGGAAGCTGAGAATCTAGAGACATTGAAGCAGTTGAGAAGGCAGTCTCAGATTTGTAAAACTGGGGCTATAGCAGTGGGTTTAGGGGAGCCCTTATTCAGTAATTCATATTACTTTTTCTGGGAGTCACAAACTTTGTTGCTTTCAAATTAAAAAAAAAGAAAAACAAACATTTAATTTTTGCAGGTGAGAAATCAAATCAGATTTCCTCATTAGGGGTGTCAGAGGATAAAGTATTCTGTTCTTCAGATTTACATCCTGTGGCTAAAGGAGTATGGGAAGCATAATCAAATCCTTCATTATCCGAGTCAGAAAAATCTTCCTCTTCAGAAGACAGAAGAGGAAGGAGCTCTTTTCTCTTGGTAGGTACAGAAGTAGGAGGAAAATAGTGTTAGAAAGGTAGAAAAGCTTTAAACAGCCATTGAGCAGAATTCTAGCTCCTTGTTCCCTTTATGAGATAAAGGAGTAGAAGGATGTGAAAAATGCTTGATTTTATGATTATGACTTTAGGGAGTGTCCACACACAGTCTTTGGAAGTAAAGCCATAGGCCTGTCCTTCATCAATGAGTCTCTGATATTTTCCCTCACAAGAACCTGGTGGATAACTCCCTTGGCCACAGATAAAATAACCTACAGTTCTGCCTTCCCAGCTGCCTCTGCCCATGAATGGACCCATGTATTTGTAAGGGTTCTGTGATATACCGGCCTCCAAGGGGCATACTGGAGAGCCCAAGAGAAGGAGACTAATGGTCCAGTGGCTGCAAATTTGCCTCACTGAAGACATCAGCCACAGACTGTACAACAGAGAGAGACATACAGCTATCGCTCACCTTTCTCATTGACGTTTTCTTTACCTAAAAGTCTACTGCTGGGGAAGATGGCAACTTGGCTGCTCACACCAAGTCTTGAAGATGTCTGTTCTCAAGAAAATTTAAAAAGGGATTTTAATGTACTCCTGACAGTCTAGTATCACATTGAGCCCACAAACAAAAACACACAGCTAGAGTGGGAATCTTTATATAGAAATGGATGCCTACAGTTGCTCCTTTTTGACAGATATAAGAAAAATTTTTGAGAAAATCTCCTATGAAAAAGAAAGTGTCCCTAGTGGAGAACTTATCCACCTGAAGAAAATGTGCCAAAGCTGACTATATGGTTACACCCAGACTATAAGCTGACATAGTCTGCACATGCATACAGATGGCAAGATAGTTATGAGTTTTGGTATGCCCGTACTTCCCTCTTAATCTAACATGTCTTCTCATGCTAAGGGTAGACATATGCCTTGTGGCAAAGGAGTATGAAGCTGTGTAGACTGTACAGATGCATCCTTGGCAGGATGCATTCCATATGTAATTGCTACTGTAACAGTATCTAATGAGGAACATAATTAGTGGCTCCACTATTAGCTGTGCCACTGGTGTTGATGGGTCTCATGTCAACTCTGCCCATACCAACTGGGCCATCTGTGCAAATGCTGGAGTTGATGCTTTAGTGTCATCATAGGATCATAGGAGGTTACTAGGTGGTTTACCTCCATTTGTTTGAGAATGGTATGTGTGATTGTGCATTTGTGTGACTCGACAGTGCGAATTACAGAACACATCCGAGGACAAATGTCAAATGGTTTGACGGAAAAAAAATTTTGACATTTGTCCATGTGTTTGAATGGCATAGTGCATTCGCATTATAGCCATTCAAACCTCTGTGAGTTGGTGCTGCGTTTTTTTGCTGTTTTCCTTTCGTTGGAATGCACATTAGACAACAGACACATGACCTAATGGAGGTAAACCTGCTAGGCTTTATTATTTCTTTATAGAAGTTTAGTTAGATCTTCTGCAGAGTACCTTTGATTAATTAGGGCATATAATGTACTTGTAAGTTATAGTTGTGTCAACTAGGAACAGAATTTTAGGGCTTAAATACTAAATGAATTGTTAATACATTATGTTATGTAGCTTTAAATTTTTAATTAAGTAATTGGTATGATGTCAATGTTTTAATCATGTAATTAACGGTTTTATATAATATGAAAGCAATTCCTTTGTGGTTCATCTTGAGAAAGCCTGGGAGAGCCCGGGTGAAAGCGCTTGATATAAATTTTATACCAGAGTTGTGTTTCGGACTCGCTACGTTGGAATTAAAATATTTTGTTTCACCTTGGGTCCTGTTGATCTTTTTGCTGTGGACTTTGTGTTTTACCAGTGGTAATTTGTTCAACTTTTTTCGTTGGTTAAACCTGCTAGGCTATCGACCTGGAGATAATTTCAAGCCTAGCTCTTTCATCCCAATGTTATACCATAGATACGGTAGTCAATACCCAGTATTGTATTTAGTAATGACTGCCCAGTTCCAGGAGGGCTGTGGGTGCTGTCCCCAGTATGACTTTACGGTGCCCCAGCCACTCGTCCAGGTTCCTTTAAAACAGTGTCGTAGAGGTGTTCTGCTTCACATGAATTGGCAGCCTATTCTAAAGATGCGACAGTCGCTGGGAGATCAGTCTGTCCTCCAGCAGTCTGGGGGGGGGGTCAACGGCCCAGCACTAGCCCTTGTTAGCACCCTGCTGGTGACAGGTCTGCTGGTTGATGTGGAGTCACCCACTTTGATAGCGTGTGACCAGTTTGTGAGCCAGTTGGCAACCTGTCTTGCAACAAAAGGGTTTGCATTCAGTTTGCTAAGTTTATTGGTCAAAGGCCTTTGCCAAGTTGAGGTATACTGTGCACACAGATTTGCCCGCATTAATGGCCCTAGTCACATTTTTGAAGAAATCCACCAGGTTTAACAGGCAGGATCTGCACTTGAAGCCAGATTGGGTCAGATTCAGGGTTTGGAGGTCACCAATGTCTTTATTTATGAGCTCCATGATGATACATTCCATGGCCTTAACAGATGAAGTTGGTCAGACTTATGGGTCAGTAATTCCAGGATGGATCGCATAGACATGGGTGATTGATAGACATCCCGAATATTCTGGAGAAACATGAACTCATGTGGCAATTAAAGCTGAACTCTTTTAGGAAGCCTGGACTAAACTAAATTAATTTAACTCTATTAAAAGTGCACTAGAACTTAGAAAATTGCTACATTGTTTACATGACTAATTGTATTTTATTTTATTTTATTCTACAAATTGGTTTTAAATACCATTTTAAATCAGTTGAAATTTAAGTGTATATTTTGTTTCCATCATCATACATACATTTTTTCTTATTTTTATTTATTTTTTTTATTTTTTTCTGGTTCTTTTTTCCACTTTATTCAAAATGATGTGTAATAACAATACTAACTAATTATACAATTATATAGGTTTTTAGGGTTCTTGTACACAGACCTGAAGAAGTCTAGAAGGATGAAGGCGATCTTTGTTAACAATAGGTTATGAAAATAGAAATTGATTTTTACATGCAAAATGTATATGTATATATTTATATATATATATATATATATATATATATATATATATATATATATATATATATATATGTATTTTTTTTTTTTTTTGATTGCCAAATGAACTAAGGTCGATATATTTCCAGCCATGTAGTATATTGTCTTGGATTAAATCACAGACTTAATAATCTTCTTAATATATTGGTTAAATAAGAGGTACCACATCATTATAAATTTTATTTAAAGTACATAAGGGTTATATATTATTATGACAGCTACTAGGTAGGGCAGGACCAGCTGGAATGTCACACTGATGGGGGAAGGGATGTGAATTTAACATGTGTACCAATAACACTTTGTTTTACAGCACAATAAACCACTCCCATGCCTGATAAAAAGTCTATATATATTTAGAAAGCCAGTGAGGAAATTATTACTCTATTTTTAATTTACTTAGATCGCTTGTCTGTGTAATAAAGGATTTTTGACTGGAAACAAACTGCCTGCCTTGCTTGGATTACTTTTGAATACTTAGTAATGCTGTACAATTATATATTTTCTATTACTTTTTGTTTTGCTTTGACTTAAGACGAGTTTACGTTCGCTACTTCTACTACTATTGTCTGATCTAGTTAATATACAGTGATTAACTAGAAATATATGGACTGAAAATCTTCCACACAGAGAAGTTTCTTACACTGTTTTAAATATCATATTAAAGTTCCTAGTTTGAAATACAAAATTATTTCAAGGATAATCCATTAGTTTAGCTGTAACTGTCGCTAAAAAAAGAATGCGACACTTCAAATGTTTCTAATTTCAGATCAGCAAAAGTCTCAGTACCTAAATGGTGAATGGTATTCTTGGATAAACCAGCAGAAGCTAATCCAGAAGAAAATGCCCATTCACTGCTTGTTCATCCTTAGCAGAAATCTGAAGAAGTGGACACCAGGTAAGAAGCTTGTCAAGAGATTTAGAAATCTCAGCAGTATGCGAGTAAGAAACCTTACTGAAGTCCTCATCATGGTTCGCAACAACCACAGCATAGGATTTCTTTTTAGCAGCTATGTGTACTGAGTCAACAAATGATGCAGGCTGCACAACCTCAGTGGAAGAAACATCAGCCAAAGAAGCACAGTAGCTTACAGCCTCACTGCAAGGAAGTGCCATGGTGTCAGTCGGTATTGTTTCATCAAATATTTTAGTTAGCACATAATCCGAAAGTGTATCACCATTATTAGTAGTGTAATTTTCAGTATATTCTCCACTGTAGCCACTGAAGACTGAAACTCAGCAGTAGAATCTACCTCTGCACCAGCCAAGCTAGCAGCCATAACTTCTTTGCAAGTTCAGTAAACAAAACCAGGACCAACACAAAGAATAGGGGGAAATTCCCTGACGCCCTGGTCAAATTTCCTTTAGCAGTACCTCGAGTCTTCCCTGAAAATAGTTTACTAGCCTAGTGGGACTAACTCAGTCAACAAAGGCTGGATTAATAAGTAAATAATGATAGCAAATTATGACTGTACTGAAGGTCTGGCACAAGATGTGTGTTTCTGTATTGCTATGTTCTAGCACATGTGCCTCCAGCTCTTGCACTTCACTGAGTACAACTAGATGACATTTGTAAATTCATCCTTTCAATGCCTTTCTCCTTTCAGCTCTGAAGTTAAATATCACCTGTAGCTTGTTTGTTAAAATAAAGGAAAACCTCTTCATCTGTTGGAGTAAAGGTTCAACCTACTCAGTGTCCCCTTTCTAGGATGCAAAGGAGTCTTTCTCAAATGCGATTTCAGAGTGTACAGTGGTAGAAAGAACCAGCAACCTGGAAGGAACCAGATTTCCAAGGCAACTTCCAAAAATGCTCTTTCAACTGGAAAAGTGTCCAGCAACAGCAGCATGGTAGCACTCCACATTTAGGTAGTCAACAGCACATTCTCTGAGGTATTGATGCTGTTATTTTTGGCAATGGTCAGGAGCCTTCTGTTCCTCCTTCCTATGTGGCTTTTCATAACAAAAGAGATGTTGATAAGGACAGTCATAACAAAAAAAAGTACACATTCCCTTTTCACAATCTCACTTACAACCACAGTCTTTATCCTTGCCCAATGTATAGCCCTGTCAAAACTGTATCAAGAGGCGAGGTCAACAATCTTCTAACAAAAACAGCCATTCAGTAGGTCCACCTAGACCATATAGGATTAGGGTTTTTCTCTTGGGTGTTTTTACTACCAAAGAAGACAAAGTACCTCAGGCACAGTGTAGATGTAAGCAGTTTAAACAACTGCATTGCCAAGGAAGCATGTCATATGTGCATGGTGTACTCCATCCAACTGCGCTTGCCAGAAGAAGACTGGGTAAAAACCACCAAGACACCTGTCTTCACACAAAGATAGCCATAAAGTTTGATATCTTCACTTCTAGGCAGGATCTACGTGTTGTCAGCTTAGGACTATTACATTTGGTCTCACCACAGCCCCCAGGGCATTCACCAGGTGCATGTCTGTAGTGGCAATGACTCAGGAATTGCAAGACACTAAAGCATTCCCTTACTTGAATGACCGGCTCCTAGCAGTTTCTTCCTTGAATAACCTGATATCCACTCAGGAGTATCGTCTCAATCTGCTTCAGTCCTTAGGAGTAACAATGAACATTGCAGAGTCTCATTTGAAGTCATGCCAGCTACTGATATTCATAGGCTGCTGTCAGGATACAACAACATTCAGTGCTTGACAGCTGTTAGAAAGGGTTCAGTTTCTTCATCACATGGTTTTCCAGCTCATACAGTTACAATCTGCCCATCATTACTACAGGGTGTTGTGTTTGATTGCATTTGCAGTTCCCATAGTGCCTTTGTCCAGATACCACATGTGAGTGTCAGATATCAGACACCAATTGTCAGTGCATGGGATCTCATCTATAGGGATGGATCCATCTACTCTGATAAGACCAGTCCATTCCAAGCTGTTACTCCACTGGTGGCAGTCAGCATGGATGTTTATACCTGACGGTGCATCTGAGAGGTATTGAAGAAGGCAGACTGTCCAAGGTGTGTAGACACAGAGGCCGGTCTACTTCAGTGTTGTGGCATTGAGCAAAGTCTTTCTTACCGTCCACACTTTAAGACTACCATCTGCAAGGTGTGAGAAGATAGCCACATACTCTGATGAAATGGCTGGGACATGGGAGTATGTATAGGTTTACTATTGTATTTGTGGTTGCCATGATTATGAATATGATAGTAACTAGAACAGAAAATCATAAGACAGGAATGTTGAGGACCGCAGGAGTGAAAATGTCAAAAAAATATCAAACCACCCAACCAGTGCAGACACACAAATAAGTGGTAACATGGACCCAGAAGGGAGGCAAGTCTGGCTGTTCATTCCTGTAGTCCTCAACATTCCCATTTTATGATTTTCTTGTCTTATTACTGTATTTGCAGTTTTTTTTGTGTGTGTGTGTGTGTGTGCGCGTGTGTATGTGTATACATAGCCTGGAACCATGCCCTTCCATCTCTGGTACTTTGTGTCATTGCATCTTTCCAGGGATCTAATACTTAGGAAAATGTATAAAGGTAAAGGGACACATTTTTCCATGTAGACTTCATACACAGCTTTGACTTTATCTTGGCTCCAGCACATTGTGTTTGAGGTCTTTGCAGAAACCTCTGACCTTGTGCTCAGTTTCTCCTCTGTTAAAGTGCATTTAACAGCTATTTAAAACTTTTTTAAGGAGCAAATGCACTATTTTTAGCTTCTTTAAAAATACACAGAACTTTCTTGAAAGATGCATTTCTTTGGAGACCATCTGTTGGATCTTATTCTCGTGATATGTTTTTATTCTGGAAGACACTGTGTGTGCCATAACACCACCTGCAGGCTCTTTCACTGGAACCTTTCATAAAGACAGAATGTTTCCACACACTTATTTATTCATTTATGCCAAATATAACTACAGATACTCTCTGCCATTCCATTCACTTATCTCCCCATGGTGAGGGTGTTATCTTGAGACAGTATCTTGTTATTAAGGATGAACATTCTCATAGTGCATACAAAAGTCGTGTACTTTAACAGATCACGGTGAGCAAGTCCATCCTCCTTAACATACCTACACACCTCCATCTTGCTCTTAATTACTTGGTCTAGATCTTAATTTTTGTCTGCTGTCCACATCGTGGTAGAGAACTGGGGAGGAAAGCTTTTGCAGTGCATTTTGAGACAAATGTGGTTCTCCCCTCTTTGGGAAATGGAAAGAGGCAATTGCTACAATTTCTTCATAGAGTGGATGCACTCACACAAGGACAAGGGTGTCTGATACACCCTAATCCTAATCAACTGCATTAACTGCCTGGATGATAGGGTCTTAATTCCCTTTAGGCACCTGTTTATGGAGGATGTTCAGCAGGCTTTAATGGAGGCAAGAAAGCCTGCTACTAGAAAGTTATATGCAAATGGAAGCTTTTTTTATTTGGTGCAAACAAGATAGCATCCACTCAAGGGTAGTTTTTATCAGGTTTTACAATATTCATGTGAGTTACTATCCTATGGCCTTTCTTACCCCATCCATCATTAATTTTCCAGCCATTTCAGCATGTGTGCCAATGGATTCTGCTCTTTCAATGCATTCTCATGTCAGAATGCTTTTGAAAGGGAGTTTGAGGTCTTAAGAAAACTGACGGCAATGATTATTGCTGCAGTAGCCTTAACGCTTCTCCTTTTAAATTTGTTTTACAGAAGGGAGAGCCCCACTACACACCCAGCACCCCCACTACTCGTATAGTGACTACAGAGTCAGATCTTTGATTAAGAGGAGTACCTCAGTGTATGGCCATCCCAAACTTAGCCTAAGAAGTTTATTTGCGTTGCTTTAGTTTTCCTGCTCTGGGACCTGCAATTACAGGTCTCAGATTTCAAATCTTTAGCACAGAACATACTAATGTATGCACAGCTGCCTCCAGTGTTTCCTTATTTTATTATTTTAATGGCATTAATTTCTCCCAAGAATTCAACTTCACTAAATTCAGTGGTGGCAGGTGAATTACAACATCCAGCTTAAAATAAGGTCAGACTAGTCATGTCCTTATTTTAAGCTAGATGTTTATTAACCTGTATCACTGCAGTGTAATGCAACTTTTTTTCCTTTCTTAGCTGTATTAACGTGTCATAGACAAAAGCTACACAATGGAGGAAATTATACAGTCCTCCCTCCCTCTACTGATCTCTAGTTTGTGTGCCATGCATGGTTGTATAGGTTATTTTGGAGAGCTGAAGTTTAATAGAATATAGATTGTTTCCCCAGTTGTCATTTTGTTTTTGTTTTTTGCAGCATAGTGCTGCATAGTGTGAGTGGTACTCTTTGCCCTTCCTTTGCGGCTGCACAACCATGGAGTTAGTGTACTTACATAAGGGGTACTGGTTAAATGAGGAGGTTAGACCCCTGCAATTTCTTTCTTATTTTTAGCTTTTGAATTGCTTTAGTTATGTCAGTTTGGATTCACCAGTTTGTCCTTCACTTTTGTTTTTTAATGTGAGTCAGCCATCACTTATGTAAAGAAAATACTATACATTAAAGGCATAAAGGTGAATTGTGTCCTTACATGGTTTACTGGGTACCATATGTCAGCCACATCTAGGTCCTGTTCTAGGATGCATTCCACCATCTCACATGGGTTATGCACTGTAATTAAAACCCTAGGATGCATTCCACCATCTCACATGGGTTATGCACTGTAATTAAAACCCTAGGATGCATTCCACCATCTCACATGGGTTATGCACTGTAATTAAAATCCTAGGATGCATTCCACCATCTCACATGGGTTATGCACTGTAATTAAAATCCTAGGATGCATTCCACCATCTCACATGGGTTATGCACTGTAATTAAAACCCTAGGATGCATTCCACCATCTCACATGGGTTATGCACTGTAATTAAAACCCTAGGATGCATTCCACCATCTCACATGGGGTATGCACTGTAATTAAAATCCTAGGATGCATTCCACCATCTCACATGGGTTATGCACTGTAATTAAAACCCTAGGATACATTCCACCACCTCACATGGGTTATGCATTGTAATTAAAACCCTAGGATGCATTCCACCACCTCACATGAGTTATGCACTGTAATTAAAACCCTAGGATGCATTCCACCATCTCACATGGGTTATGCACTGTAATTAAAACCCTGGGATGCATTCCACCATCTCACATGGGTTATGCACTGTAATTAAAACCCTGGGATGCATTCCACCATCTCACATGGGTTATGCACTGTAATTAAAACCCTAGGATGCATTCCACCATCTCACATGGGTTATGCACTGTAATTAAAACCCTAGGATGCATTCCACCATCTCACATGGGTTATGCACTGTAATTAAAATCCTAGGATGCATTCCACCATCTCACATGGGTTATGCACTGTAATTAAAACCCCCCACCAGTCAAATGTTCAAAGTCTGAGAGTGCTGATTCTCATCTCTGTTACACCTTGTACTGTCTCCCTGACAGACCTGGAACACTCTCATGAGAGTGTTGATTCTCATCTCTGTTACACCTTGTACTGTCTCCCTGACAGACCTGGAACACTCTCATGAGAGTGTTGATTCTCATCTCTGTTACACCTTGTACTGTCTCCCTGACAGACCTGGAACACTCTCATGAGAGTGTTGATTCTCATCTCTGTTACACCTTGTACTGTCTCCCCTGACAGACCTGGAACACTCTCATGAGAGTGTTGATTCTCATCTCTGTTACACCTTGTACTGTCTCCCTGACACACCTGGAACAGCCTCATTTCGGTGGTACAAAATGCAGTTTAATCATTCTCTTAGTCACCTCCTATTTCCTGGTCATCCAGCCCCATAGGCCAACTGTTTTTTTTAAAAGGGACTACTGCAAAGTCTTGTTCCCCAGGACTGCAATTCATCAACTCTCTCCCTTCATCACCTTTGAGGGTCCCTGTCCAGTGGCTCCACTGCTTGTACCCATTCTGCCTGTTCTTTCCATAGGAATGACCGCTGGAAATCCCTAGACTAGGTGAGAACCCTGTGTTCTCAGTAGATCTGCATGGGATGGAAGTCCTGTCAGCACATCCATTCCCCCAGTAGTCTGGTGGTAGGTAGCAGGTTAGCTAGACCATCTGCAGCAGCCTACCTTATGCTTCCTGTGTATCTGCAGTGTCTGCCTGGTCAGAGGAGGAGATGTGAATGCTGTGTGACTTATCCCTACCATTTCCCAACTCAGCAGGGAAGCAACTGCACAATGCAGCATGAGACAATGCGGCCACTATAAGCAGGTTGTACATCCAGCTACTAGTAGGTGTTGGCAATATCGGTAGCCTAGCAGCCTCAGTCTTCCAGAGGATGAACAAACTGGTGTCAGCAGCCACTTAAGACCATCCTTCACTGTCTGGTTCCTTAGATGACCTTGATGCTTATTAAACAAGGGCATATGGGCTGTAGGCAAATGTTTATCCCTGTGTGTCACAGAGCTGGGTTAACTTTTTGATGATCTGGTTAAGGAAGCAAAGAAATTCCCATCCCATTATTGATTAACCTATTGAGCCTTGCAGTACTGTAGACAAGCTTCTTGAACCACTACTATGCCAACATTCGTACTGTGGAAACAATGGAAAAAGCATTCATATATGTTGTGTGGTTCACCCTTGATATTCATAATCCTTAATTTCTGTGTTTTCTGAGTTAAATAATTAAGTTGAATACCCATAAAGATGCATTATTTCTCTATAAAACACCCAAGAACTTTGCATGTTTTCTCTTTCCAGTTCTCCTCCGTACACACACACACACACACACTATAAATAAATAATCCCAGGAATATTTTCACCCCATTTAACACTCAGTTTTTCTTAGCTCTGCTCTTAGCTGAGACAGTGAAAAATAATTCCAGGAAGCAACCATGGAGTTAGAGGACAAAACTTCCTATCCGAGACATTTTAACACTGCACCCAGGTAACTCTTAGGACTCTAAAAACCAGTGCCAACAAAATGTGTGAAGCCTCAGTTTCACTTCTGTGGTTTTGTCAATTACCTTGTGAAGTCCATTAAGAAGTAGGACTATTGATGCTGCACTTGAAAAGGCGCCATTCACTACAACATGAACTCAGCAAGTCCACTGCTCATGACTGCACCTCTAAAGGCTGTGTGCTGCATCAGTTTCAGAAACTGCGCTGGGAATAAGTAAAACACAGTGGCATGCAGTACACATCATACATTCAGGCTACCCCCAGAGGTGGGTCTTCTGTCTTCTCTGGCCCAAACTGACAAGGAAGGGCATTGCAATGCAACGAGGGAGCACCAGCAATACATGGACCAGGAATGTGGTTGTTAAGTCAGAACCTTTATAATAAAGTGTACTGACAACAAGGTAGTGTTGCTAAACATCATCTGAAAATCTGTGGGATCTGCGGCAAACCTTTTACTAGATGGCATATGGGGCCTTCCAGACCATTCTAGCTTTCTACCTACAGTTGTACACTATCTGTGTTCCACTGGAAGGTACAGATTATCTGCAACAGCGATTTCCTGTATTTATGTGGTTATGACATGTATGTCTGCAAAGCTGTAAACCTCTTAGTGCAACAAATCTGGACAAAGCCTAAAGTAATGGGGGGAGAAAGGCCCAAGAACAGGGACAGATTTTAAGTATTGCTTTTGCAAACTTAGGAAGTTGTTAGAATAATGGATTGTGTTAGCATCCATTTTCTGAAGAATATGAAGTCTAAAACTCAAATGCTTGTCATTATTTATTGATTTCAATCCACATTGAATTGACAGAAAACCACAGGTTTGACGAGGAACAGACCAAAAATATGAGACAAAAATCTGGACATTCTGCTAAAATCCAGATAGGTGAGAGATGATGCCTAGTAAAATATAGGGCATTGCTACAAATCACTGATGAAGAAGACCTTACACTGGTACGCAGATATGTCATTAAGGTCTTTTAAACATCTGCCTTGAATACACGTCTGTTTGTAGTTCTTTATAGCCATCATGGAGGACTTTCATGTCATTCTTTTCCAGATTGCTTTGTTTTTTGGTGTGCAGTATCTGTATGGCAGTGAATCACCACTGGCATCTGTACTATATAAACTAGCAGCTCTAGTGTACTGACAACAAGAGAAGGTGAGATAAGTAATAAACCTCCTGCTGTAGAACACACAAGAATTATGCAGAAAAGTTACTGAATGTTTTTTAAAAAATATTATGTTGGCTAACAGAAAATAGAATTTTAGGAAGAAGGGTGGTGATTCAAGATACAAGTCACAACAACCACAGCTATTTGCAGGTGAACAAAATGAAATCCATTTTGTAAATAATATAATTACCAACTTGTGTATGAATTATCCACGGTGGTGCAGCGGTAGCATTGTTGCCTCACAGCAAGAGGTTCTCCCATTCGATTCTCTGCTGGAGTGCAGGGAGTGCCTTCTGTGTGGAGTCTGCATTTCCTCCCCATGGTTGGGTGGGCATTTGAAAGACATGCGTAAATGGGCGTGCCTTCGTTGAAGGTTGAACATCAAGCTGGCCCCTCGGCATTTGTGAAAATCTACTGCCAATCATTAGCGGACTGGAGTTCTGCTGTGGTGACCCCTAACCACAAAAAGCCAATAGACGACAACAAACTTATGTATGAAGATCGTACAATGTCAATTATTGTTGCAAATAGTGTGTGTGTGTGTATATATAAAACTCTTCCTATATGGATATGTATATGTGCGTGTGTGTGTGTGTGTGTGTATGCATATATATATATTTATTGCAGTACAGAATATTTATGCATAATTATCATAAATGTGTTGCTATTGACGTTAAACTTTCAGTGTGTGTGTGTATGCAACTATTTCTACACGTGTAGTGTGTGTGTGTGTGTGTATATATATATATATATATATATGTTTATTGCTCTACAGAATATTTATGCATAAATAACTTAAATATGTGTTGCTATTGAGGTTAAAAAAAATTGATCATTGTTGCAATAGCGTAATCTATTTGGGGCCCCATTCCCCATCAACTGGACAGCTTTTCAAAGTTTAAAGACACCTTCAACATGCTCCATCTTTCAAGAACTTGAGAAGAGCTGCATATGACAATGCTCCATACAATAACGAGCATGAAAAACTTCAAAGCTTTCTTGTTGCTGAAGTGCACACCGTTGGTTGGTTGTTTGGTTGGTTTTGTGGAGCTGTAGGTTGGCCAGTGATCTTTCAAAGCAAGATAAGTACCCTGATATGGAAAACCTTCCAGTGTTCTTTTTCTTTCTAAGGAAAACAATTGTTGGACTTCTAAGATGGCTATACATTGAGTAACAGTTTAACTCCAGCTGTCCCATTGTGAAAACAGAAACTCTCTAGAGAAGGTCAATAAACTTCATCAACTGGCTAGTAAGTCTACTGCCTTGATGCCAGGTAAAAAGAAATGCAGAGCACCTGAAAAAAAATCAGCTAAAAAAAGTGAGGAAGAAACGCTGACTAGGGAGGGTTCTGCAGCTGTACAGCGAAAAGCAATTCAACCTCAAGACATGACTTCCAGTATCCAACAGGAGGAGAAAAGACAACTACACAAAGACCTGGTTAAAAAATAAAACACTTATGGAGTATATCAATACAAACAACAAAAGGCTGGAAAGAATGGAAGAAGATTTAAACAGATATTCAGATGCTGTGATAAAGGTGCAAAAATCAGAAATTGAAATGAATAAAAGGTTGGCTAAACATGAGACTGCTCAGGAAAGGATGTTTCAAAAAATAATAGAATTAGAGGACAGAGCATGCAGAGAAAACCTGAGGTTTTCAGCTATACCAGAGAAGCTGGAAGGAACAGACTGCATTAATTTTATGAAAGCATAAATAAGCAACTGGACTGGTATTCCACAGCTGGAGTTGTTAGTTGAAAATGCACATTGTGTGTATGCTCCAAACCTGGCTATGAGAAAGCAACCTAGAACTTTAACAGTAAAGATATAATCCTACCACCAGGAGGAGTTAATTCTGACAAAACTGTGGCAGAAGGACAAAATACTAAAAGTGGGAGGCAGCAGAGTGTTTGTGGAATTCATCCCACTGTTCGGGGAATGTCATAATGCAGGTGTGAGATTCAAACTGCTGTAATCAGCAGTCCTCAAGGTATTCTTCCCTGGAGGGACAAAAGTGTTTTTTGATGAAATACATGCTAAGGAGGAAATACAGAAGTTTGTCTAAAAAAAGTGAGCAGCTCAAACAGAAGGAGATTCTGCTTCTTTTTCTCTGGTAATAAAGACTACAGAGTGACTGTAACTGTGAAACCCTTTTCATTGTTTCAATGAAAAATGTTGGAGAGAAGGAAGGGAGCACGAGGGTTGATTAGAAGAATCGAGAGTACATCTGAAATGAAGCAGAGAGAGGATTTGTGAGATGGAGATGGACAGTAATAAAGCCAGTAGCTTAATATGGGATTACAGTGCAATAGTTATATTTGTGAAATATGACAGGACTAGAAAGTCTGGAAATATTGGACTTTTTTAGAATTTTTTGGACTTGTGGGGGACTCTAAATACATGCCCTAATGTTCAGAAAAATGATTTGGGGAGGGGAACAAAGGGGAGAAAGTTAAGTGTAAATAAAGAGAACCATTTTTTCTTAACCATACACCACAAAAGTGGTACTATTTTCTTTGCATTTTACAAAGTAGTTTTCTCACAAGTGTAATGGGGATTGTAAATAGGTGCTGCTGTTCTTTTTTTCCTCTCTCCTCTCCTTCAGTTTTAAGAAATGTAGACAGTACAATGTAAAAAAAAATAATGTTTTTCTTTCCTCATTCTTGCATGGTGGAATGACTGAATTAAGGACCTTAGACTGATTTGGTGACGCGTTTTAAGAGAAAAATCAAAAATAATATTTAATATTGTGAGGCTTTTTTTTCTAGCAAATGAATGTATGCTTAGTAGCAGTTCTGTATCTGGTCCTCATGTCTCTATGGAAACAATCTGATAAAGAGAAGTTGACTGGTTCTCATGTCTCCATACAGACAATCTGGTGATGAGAAACTGGTTACAGTCTGGTGGAGAGTGATTGGCTTGGGAAAAAAAAGAGAAACTGGCTAGGAGACAATTTTCTCTGGAAGCATTCAGGGGCTCTCCCAGCTGTGAGAGCTCTAGAGATAAGGCAACCGGTTAGCACTCCATAGAAGCACAGGCAGCAACACGCATCTTAGCATGCATAACCTTTCTTTTAGGTTAACTGAAGTCTGTGAATGAGGCTGTCAGTTTGGGGCATTTGCTACTAGGAGGGTAAAATTTCAATATTTGAAAATGTAAATAGATTTATGTGTTAGAATTAACTTAATAGGTTTTAGGTGGGTACTTTTTTGGGGTGCTTTCAATAAAACAAAATGTTTTGTAAGATGTGACATAGGCTCAAATGGATATAAGAAGAAACAACTATATAAAAGTTAATCCTGTCAGACAGTGTATACATATAACACAAAACCTGGAACTAGACATTTAATATAAAAAAGTGTTATACATAAAAGGTGGGAATAACTTTTTGGTACAATAATTTCTGTAATGTCTTAAATGTCAGTGGTCTCACAAATGAATACAAAAAAGACTAGTGAACTATATTAAAAATGTAGAATGCAAATAGCTATGGTACAGGAGATACGCTTGGAAAGAACTGAACTTGTGAATTTGATAAAGAAAGGTTTTCAGAATGGTTATTCAAGTAAATACTTGGGACAAAGGAAAAGAGGAATACTTGTATTAATTGCAAGAGGAGCTCCAATAGTGATAGAAGAGGATAAAAATTGTAATAGTGGCAGATTTGTAGTGCTAAGGGGCTACTGGCAAGGGAGGTGGAATGCATTGGCATGTATTTATATTCCACCTAAAACTGCTGTAATGGAGCTTAAGAAAAGTCTTGGAGAAATAAGTTTTTAGCAAGGAATATTACTTTTAGCTGGGGACTGGAATTTGATTTGCCATTGTGAATATGCATCTGGGAGCCTAGAAGGGAAAGTATAACAAAGGAGGGTAGATTTTTGAAGAAATTTATGAAAATATTTGGCATGGAACATGTGAATTCAGTAATGGGAGTTCGGAGTGAATTTACATATTATTCCCCAAGATATAAAAACTGGCTTCCGCTCGACAGAATTTACATTTCTAACATGTGCATTTAATTGAAGGTCTTGATACGTACCCAATAACTATTTCAGATCATGCACCAATAATTAAAATAAAAGCACATGGTAATGAAATGAAAATGACACTGGTGCTTTCCCAGCTATCTGTTGGAAAGGGAGGAATTTAAGGAATTGATAGTGGAGATTATTCATTAGCTATTTGAAAGGATAGAAATTACTTCTGAAAATATAGCTAGGGTGTGGGATAAAATTAAGATGGAGTTTAAAATTAGGGTGGAAATAAAAGAAAGGGAGCCATGGTTAAGAAGTAACAATTATTTAGAGGGACTGCCAAATGTTAAAATGTTGCAGAATATGGTGAATTTCACAAAACAAGAAGAGTATCAACTGCAGAATGCTAAGCAGAAAATAAGGGATTACATCGATAATATACATGAGTTTAGAAAGATTGCTGTTAAGTGACTGTTTTTTTGTGCTCTAGTGTTACTATCAAAATGTTTAGCACAATGACTCAGGCAACAGAATGTAGAAAGGGCTGTCACCAAGCTTGGGGAGCCTGTAACAAGGAAGGTAATAAGAGATCCTGTAGAGTTATTAGAAATATTTCAGAAATTCTATGAAAGTCTGTATAAAGCAGAGAAATATGAAAATCAAGAAAAGGTACAAATGGAAATGTTTATGGAAGAATTAAATGTGCCAAGTTGGAGGCAGAGGAGGCTCAGTTACTGATGGTTAGGATAGTAGGAGAGCAGATAAAAATCTACAGTAAAATCCCCAGGAATGGATGGTATTGCTGTGGAAGTTTGGAAGGTAGGAGGGGAAAAAAATGAAAGATCTGGAAGGTTTTGTTTAACAGTAATTTTAAGAGGTGGAGTACCAACATCCTGGAAGAAAGCAGTGGTAGCTGTAATACCTAAAGAGGGTAAAGATCCATCAGATCCAGCTTCATACAGGCCCATTTCAATATTAAACCATGATTATAAAATGTTCATGTCTATAATGGCTAAAAAGAATGGCAAAAGTAATGCCAAACTTGAAGGATATGGATCAGTGTGTTTTTGTTGATGGAGGCAAACATTTGACAACATTAACAGAACACTGATGATCCAAAGGGAAACAGGATGTAAGAAAATACCATTGTGGTTGTTGGGTCTTGATGCAGAGAAAGCATTTAACAAAGTAAGCTGGGACTTACAGTGGAAGCATTTCCATTTCCTGAAAAAAATATAAGGTTGATTAGGAGGATATATGAGGCATTGGATGTGAAAATTAAAGTGGGTGAGGTCCTCTCTAATAATTTCTGTTTGAGCAGTGGACCCAGGCATGGATGTACTCTTTCCCCTTAGTTACTTGCATTACATTTAGAATAATTGACAAAGAAAATAAGGTACTCAGAAATTCAAGGATATAATTGGTATGGTAGTCAAGAAAAGCTGTCTCTTTTTGGAGATGATATTTTATACCTGACAAAACCAGAAAGAGACATTACAGTGCTGTGGAACATTTTGAGACCATTTCATATATTTTCGGGATATAAAATGTGATGAAGCTAAAACAAAGGCTATAGCGATAGATTATGTGCCCTCACATGAATTGGTTCAGCAATATCCACATTTATGGGAACATGATAAAATGAAGTATTTAGGAGTATGGATTAAAAATTCTTCCAGTGTGGCAGCTAAGGATACGTGAGAAGAGACTAAAAAGATAATACAAAAACTAAGAAAATGTAAGCTTTGTTAAATGGGTATGGATAGTAAGATGTAGGCAGTTAAAATATTTTTAGTCCCATTAGTCTTGTACACAGGTCAGGCATAATTTTAATGGGATACTATGAAAATATCGAAGTTCAGAAAACTGAACGTTCAATACTACGAAAATGACGTCACACTTCAGGCATACTAATTGGGTTATAATGTTGAATCTGCTGATCCAGTTCAACAGATTCGACATTTATGTAGAAAATCGACCATAATGGCAGTGTAGCTGCGCCCCCCCACACCCCCTAAATCTGAGATCACACTACAGTGACAGGGATACATTTCCCTTTCTGCACTGTACCGCAACTCTACTCATAACATCGAGTTACTATCACCGAATGCACACTTACATTCACTGATATGTAATCTCGATTTCCTAACGTTCAGTAACACGGAAAGTTGACTAGCTAATGTTCGACTTTCCGAGTTCACTGAACCAACGTTCGACATTTTGATGGTAAACCATTTTATCAACCAGTGGAGAAGTTATGAATAGCAATTAATAAAGAGCTGAAGGACTTTATCTGGGAGGGGAAGACGTCTAGAGTCAAGTGGGATAAGATGATTTCTACCAGTACAACATGGTGGATTGGGATTACCCAATTTGAAGGGGTATTTCAGAGGTGCACAGTTAAGGCTTCTATATATAGCACAAGCAGAAAATAATTATAATTCAAAGTGGAAAGGGATGATGATGAAGGAGGGGGGAAGCTCAACAAACAAGGAGATACTGGGATTTTGGAAGCGGGCCTTTAAAGAGAATAACAAAAATCATACAGACTATTATATCAATAAAGTAGCAGAAAGTATCTTAAGAACTAAGCCAACACAGGAATGGAAAAAGATTCTGCTGATAGGGATGACTGTGATTAGGGTTATAGATAATAGGCAACAGAGGTCTGGACCTTATTTAATAAAACTGGTAAAGGAACCAAGATGTTTGGAGCAAATAGCTAAAGAGGGGAAAGATGACAGTGGGTAGACGCCAAGAATTTGTTTGGACTGCAGGTTAGAGATTGCCTTCCTTATCAAGGATTGATATCAGGGTACAGGCACAGAGAAAGAAACAGGGGGTCCTAAATGAAAGACCAGCACTGGTAGAGATTTTAGTAGAATCTAGAACAGAAGCTGCCATTAAAAAAGAAATAATTAGAGCATATAAAATATTGCATAAGTATAAGAATCAATCAGAGGAGGTTAGAAAGGATTAGGAAGAGAGGGTGAATAAGCAATTCACAAAGAAACAATTGGAGGATATATGTATGTCTCCCAAATATGCCACAAAATGTAGAAGATTTAGGATTTTTGCTTGGAAGTGGTATTTTATACCCCAAGTAGACTCCAGAGAATTTTTCCTCAGGCAGACAGCAAATGTCGTAGGTGTGATGGGGAAGAAAGTCGTAATTGAGAACATATTTTCTGGGAGTGTGTCAAGTTGACAGACTTCCCTGCCAGATGCAGTGTCAGTGATGCTGGGTGGGCAGATTGGTGTGATGAGGGAGATGATTTTTCTAGCTATGATACAGAATCAGAATTGCCTAGACATGGTAAGGCCTTGCTGTGTCTAATTATGGTGGCTGCCAAAAAAGCAATTACTAGAAAATGGAAATGAAAATCTAAACCAACTATACCAGAAGTAGTGAATGTAGTAACACAGGTAAAACAACTGGAACTGAGATCTTTAGAAAAGGGTAGGAGCAAACTGCATAGGAAAAAAATGGGAATTGTGGGAACAATACATACAGGGAAGGAATGATGTTTAATAGAAGGCAGGACTTAAATGAGCTATATAATGTTTGACTAAAAATGATTAGGCAGATTATAAGTGATGTATAATGTTTGCAACTGGGATTGTGTCATTATTGTTTGTGATGTAAAATGCTTGCAACTAGGATTGTATATGTGTGGTTTGTTTTCATCTATATAAATGTATGATTGCTTATGTCATAAGTGATGGTTTAATAACGATGTTTCTTTACAAAAAAAAAAGTCAGGAATTGAATAATTTATGCAATGTTGTTTAGGTTATATGATATATAGCAACATATGTGAAGTATAATATTTGTAAACAGGAACTTAATACTTTTTTTATAAAAGTAAATTTACGTGTCACAAATGATAATTCATTAAAGGTGTTTTAAAAAAATAAATTTGTTATTTTTGTGAAACTAGTCCTATTAATGATGGGAAACTATTTAGGGTAGACTATTATTCTGTCACAGGATTTGAGCAGTGTGAATGCTTGTGGAAACAGTTTGTGACTAAATCTGCTTATTAAACTTTATTTTTCTTGTATAGAATTAATGTTTTATGGGCAGGACTGGTGCTTTTGGGAACTGACAGTCATTTTTTTTTACCTCAAAAACATTTTTTTTAAACCTGGAACTGAATTTACCATCTCTTGGAGGCTCATCAGTATTTGAAGCTTCCTTTGCAGCTGGACCTATGTGGATACTTGTCTTCTCATTTCTTCCTTCCCTCATCCACAATAAGAAAAAGGGTTCCTATTAAATGATCGAAGACTCATCCTTTGGAATGCGTCTTGATCGAACTTAAAAGCACGAAAAGGCAAAATAGCGAAATTGCATATAAGTGAATTTTTCCCTGGGAAAGAAATTGCTTGGCTGCTTCCGTTACTTTGCCATTTTCGTGACTATAGTGCAATTTCGTAGTTGTTATATTTAAGTAGGGGGGTGTGGGGGGAGGCGAAGCCCCTTACTTTATGTAATGCTTTAAAAATTTTTTTTTTTGTTTTGCAGAACAGCGATTTTTTTTTTTCCCTTGGAAAAAAATCACTGTTCTAAGCGTTCGAGATTGTAAGCTTTCGCTTACATGGGTTCGATAAATCATCATTCGCTTTTTTAAGCGTGCGATGATTTAACATAGACCCTAAGAAAAACATTGGCAGGGAGTCTTTGGGTGTTAGGCCAACTACTACTATTTCTCAGCCACTCACGGTTGACTCTACTGTGGTTGTTATTGGTTCTTCAGACTAATTGTTTTTCCCTGCTTCCTCTGGTGTAGCACCTACAGCCAGTAAGGACTGGGGGATAGACGCAAACCCTGTGGCTGTAGGGTTGTCCTTCACATGCTGAGTAGAACTACTTTTGTCAACCTTGGAGAAGGAGCTGGTGCCAGGATCCCACCTTGCCAGGAGAAGAATTCTGTACTCTGGCAGAGTGTACCTGCATTAGGTCAGTCTTTTTGCAGATATTTTCCCAGGGGAAAAAGTGAAAAAAATATATATATAAATCTATATATATATATATATATATATATATATATACACACACACACACACATATATATATAGAGATATATATATATATATATATATATATATATATATATATATATATATATATATATATATATATATATATATATAATATGTATATAGTTCATCCTGTCTGTATTTCTATGGACAGGAAAGACTCATTGGAATTTGCTAGGGAACTGAGGTCTGCTTTTTCTGTGCCTCTTTCGCCTTCAGATATGAAAAGAAAAAAGTTCCCTCTCTTTCTGATATTGATTTTCAGTCAAGAGTGGGGATTGGAAGGAGTTGGTTATGCTTGAGGGCTGCCTCCTCAAGTTGAACATTCTGAAGGAAGTTTGGCTTTAGATTTCCCTACAGAAGTCTTATCTTTTTTCTGGTACCTTAATAAAAATGAAAGATTTTTTACAATGAGAACAGAATGATATTCCTATTGCCCATCAAATCTAATTATGATTTCTTACATTTGGATATTCCTCAATCTGCAGCTAATACCTCACGTATTCTCTGCTCTGGAAAATGTTTTCCTGACTGCTTGTAGTTTTTCTGACAGTCAATCTCCTGTTTCTAAATGGTTTGATAGGTGGAATGCCTATCTTGTTCCTGTTTCTCATGTAGTTGGGCATGCATCTTTTCAAAGATGTTAAAATTAAACTTTTAAATTCTTTGCTAGGCAATAAAGTCCTGTTCAACCCTTCTGGCATTTAATGGATTTGATGAGAGGGGAAAGTGAATTCAAGGGGAGAACAAAATTTTCCAACCTTCCTATTTTTAAGGCAAATTAAAAATTTCCTTTCACCTCATTTATCTTTTCAAAAAATGGTTTAAGCTGCAAGAAACCAATAAACAATATTGAAAGTGGCAAGGAGACTCCAGAAATAAAGGGACACATCACAAGATCAGGGATAGTCCAAAACATCAGAATAAGCATTTGCATTTTCAGGCACACCGCACACCTTCCCACCCTGGCAGTTGTTCCTTCTTGGAGTCAAAATCTTCCTTTGTGGCACCAGATTTTCCAACAAATAAGTTCTTAGTCATTCAACAGGGGTGCATTTAGCAATAGGAATACCTCCATTAAAAGGAAAAACCCCTTGCCCAGCAAACCAATTATCCATGTTTCCCCAGTTCAGGAATAAACGTTATCTCAGGGAGTAATACAACCAGTACCAGAATGCCAGATGAGCAAGGAGTTTTTTTTTCTTTCTAGTGCTGAAGAAAGGGAATTGATGGTCTATGTTTGACTTCTGTTTTCTAAAATTGGCAGACATACATTAACAGTAAAGGAAATAAATCTAATGTTCATATTTCATGTTGCAATTCCACGCTGAAATGGTTCCAATCCTACCTGTCCAATAGGCAACAGGCTGTTCTATGGCAGGACACATTATCCACATGCCTACCTGTTACACTTGGAGTTCCCCAAGGATCTATTCTTGGCCCTCTTCTCTTCACCATCTTTGTTAATGACCTGCCCACAATCACCTCCCATGCCACATGCATTCAATATGCAGATGATTCGACTATCATCAGCACTGCCTCCAACCTGGCAGACCTCACTGCTTCAACCCAAGACACCTTCAACCTAATAGAAAAATGGTTCTCAAGTCGTCAACTAGCTCTCAACCCCAACAAAACAAAACTACTTACTTTCTCACCCACTAACAAGACTCTTCCCCCCACCTTCTCTGTTACATCCTCCAATGGAATCACTATATCACCAGAAGCTCACACAAAGCTATTAGGTGTTACCATTGATAACTCCCTTAAATTTGACATCCATTTCAATCTTACCATCAAAACCATCAATAAAAAGCTTGGCTCTCTCTATAAAGTAAAACACTTTCTCACTCCTCATGCTAAAATTACAATTGCCAGCACACACCTACTATCAACTCTTTTCTATGCCTCCCCCCTCTTTACAAACCTAAACAAGACAACCCTTAACAAACTTGCTTCTTGTTACAATCACATAGCTAGATTTGCCACAAATTCCACCTTTAGAACGCACCACTGCACTAACTTGAAGCAACTAGGGTGGTTAGAGTTTTCCAGCCAACTCCATTTCAACCAACTCAAAACGGCTCACCAGATACTGTATCACCCAGAGAAAACACCAGCTCTGAAAAACATCATTCACCCCTATAGTAACCTGCAATCTTTACGCTCCTCCAATAAGATCTTAGCTCAAACTACCAAAGCCAATAATTCTGCTGGGGATTCTCTATTCTCAAACTTTGTAGGTAAAATGTGGAACTCCCTACCGACCATGCTCACCTCAGAACCTTCACTCCTACAATTAAAAAAAAGCTTAAACCCCATCTCAATACTCTCTGGCAATGTCCCTGTTCCAAACCTGATTAACCACTATCATTTACCCTTCTCTTACCTCACTATCCTTAATCGCTTTTTAACAAGGCGCCTCGCCTTTGTAACTGACCTATGTTTTTTTTATATGCTGCTGTTATTTTTTTCCCAAGATGTGATGTATCTTTATATTGTATTTAGAACTCAACTATCTTCCTTTTTTGCATTAACAATGTTCATATGTCTGTTATGTACCTGGAGCTTTTCTCCCCGGGCCTCCGCTGAAAATGGACATGTATCCAGTCGGACTCTCCCGGTTAACAAATGTAAAATAAATAAATAATAAATAAATATTTATGCATTATACATTTATCCAGTTCATCTTATTTACAACATTCAGTACTTCAATTATAGTTGACTTAGATTTTAATGACCATTTTCTAGTAATTGCTTTTTGGATAATAGCATTAAGCTTAGTAAGGCTTTACTAAGTATAGACAATTCAGATTTCATATACCATCTTAAAAGATTTGTTTCCATAGTTATAGCCATCTGCTTCCCCTTTATTTCTGACCGATTATTCTACTCTATAGTGATTTTAATTTGCCAATTTGTTGAACTCCCAAAAGGCATATCCCCAATTGCCTCTCTCTTTTCCATCACACATCCAGCATTTGTTTTCTGTCTGAGGAAGAATTCTTTATAAAGTCTGCTTGTGGTATGAAGATACCTATACAAGTACTTCTAAGAAAAAAATGTAAACCTCCTGGACCTGGTCACAGGCTTGTAAACCATACAGATGTCCTCCCATTGCTCCTTTGTAAAATGCCTTTCTAGTCTCTCTCCCTAATCTTTTGAAACCTCCTCTAATAGTCTTATAGCTGTCATGCAGTATTTTATATGCCATTCTAATTATCCGTTTTCTAATACCAGCACCTTCTGTTTTAGACTTGACAAAAAAGTATACTAGATCTGGCCTTTCACTTAGCACTCACTGTTCATTCTCTTTGTCTGTATTCTGATGTCATTCCCTAATAGGGAAGGCAGTCTCTCACATGCAGTCCAAATTTCTGCCTGGCCTTATCCCACTGTATTAACTTTCCTTGTCTAGTTATTCACTCTCAGTATCCTGGTTCCTTTGTCCATTTTCTTCAGTAAATTCCAGTCCTCTCTTGCTTATTTTCTATATTCCTTCTTTCAGTAATCCCTATTGACAAAATCTCCATTATCCATTCTCTTGTTGGCTTAGTCCTTAGAATACTTTCTGCAAATTTACAAATATAATAATCTGTATGGTGATGGCTGTTCTTCTTAAAGATCTGCTTCTCAAGTCCTACTTAGTCCTTATTTCTGGAGCTTCCTCTCCTGTTTCATCATCCTTTTCCACTTTGATTTATAACCTTCTGCTTGCATTATGTATAAGAGCCTTAACTTTGAAGCTCTAAAGTATCCATTCAAATCAGATAATCCTAAACTACCTTGCTGTATGAGGAGGATCAACTTGTCCTCCTTAACATTTGCTCTCTTCTCCTCCCAAATAAATTCCTTCATCTGTTTAGTTCTGGTCCACAGCTTCTCCTCTGGTTGCTAAAAAATATGCTGGACATGTATATTAAACCAAAGAGACTAACAGCATTTTCACTGCTTGCAAGTTCTATGTGCATAATCAAGTGCTTCCATTTTCTCAATTTTTGTACTATCTGTGTTTAGTCTCTTCCTACATATCCTTAGCTGCCATAACAGAATCCTTCTTAATCCATATTCCTAAATACATCATCTTATCATGCCCCCATAAATGTGAGTATTGCCAAAGAAATTGATGTGTGGGTGCATGTTTTAGTGATATTGCCTTTGTTTTACCTTTATTTTATATTCTGTAAATACTTGAAACTGTCTCAATGTCAATTTTTCTGGATTTATCAAAAGCAAAATGAATATCTGCAAGTAAAGGTAGCTTTACCATGTGTGTTATATCCTTCAGTTTGTAAGTCCTTTATTTTCTTTAGCAATGTTTCTATATATAAAGCAAATAATCAGTGGGAACGAGGACACACCTGTCTAGTTCCCATGTTCTAACCCAACTTGTCTGAGAGGAATTCTTCCACATCAGTTCTTGTCTCCAACCCTTCGCATATCCTCCTAATTAACCCTATTATTCCATCAGGGAATTTAAATGCTTCCATTGCCCTGCTCATAAAATCCCAGTTAACTCTATTGAATGCATTCTCTACATCAAGATCCACCAACAAGAGTGGTATTTTCTTACATTCTGCTATTTCCTGGATTATCATCATTCAATCAATGTTGTCAAAAGTTTTCCTCCCGCCACAAAACCACAGTAATCCATATGTATCAATTTTGGCAGTACATTGCTATTCTCTTAGCTAGTATAAACATACTTTATAATCATGGTTTAAATTAAAATGGGTCTACATGAAACTAAGTCTGAAGGGCCTTTACCCTGCTTAGGTAATACAGCCACCACAGCTTCCCTCCAAGTTACTGTTAAAACCTTCCAGGTACTTATTACTTTCTTCCTTCTAACATCCAAACTTCTACAGAACTATCATCTGTTCCTGGAGACCTCCCTGTTAATTGATTATTCAACACAATTTCTATCTTATCTCTTCTCATCTTAGCTATTAATTGTTGAGCCTCACCTTCTTCTAACCTTGGCACAATTTAAGTGTTCCATAAATATTTCCATTTGTGCTTTTTCTTAGTTTCCACATTCCTCTGCTTTATGAAAAGTTTCATAAAATTTCTGAAATGTATCTTAACACCTCTATAAGATCTTTGGTTATTTTTCTTATCACAAGCTTCCCAAGTTTGAAAACACTGCTTTCTACTTTCTGTTGCTTAACTTATGGTAAATGATGTGATCTAGAATTATCAAAAAATAGTTGTTTAACCCAGCCTTTCTAAACATATGCATATTATCAAAATACTCCCCTATTTTCCCTTTAGCACACTGCAGGTACTCCTCTTCTTTACATTGGATTCCTTTATTCTACAATGCTTTAACCTTTGTCACACTCTCTAAATAATAATTAGTACTTATTTGTCATTTCTGTTTGTGTTTTATTTCTATTCCATTTTTAAACTTTTTCTTTATCATTTTATCCCCCTTGCTATCTATCCCTTCTGAAATTTTCAAATACTCTCCACTACCCATTCATTAAATGTCTCTTTTTATTTATTTAACATTTGTTTACTGGGAGAGTCTGACTTGGAACAAAGCCAATTTTCAGTGGAGGCCTGGGGAGAAACGCTCCAGATGCATCTCTGTAATTTGGGAGGAAACCGGAGCACCCGGAAGAAACCCACATGAATGCAGGGAGGACATGTACACTCTGCACAGAAGGTGTCCCAGCCAAGAATCGAACTGGAGAACCTCTTGCTGGGAGGCGACAACGCTACTGCTGCACCACTACGCCATCCAACAACAGCCATTTTAACAAGTGACCTGCATCTATATTTTAGTTTATCTTAGTTTTTATTGGTGCATGATGTGAAATAGTTACTGGATGTGTTAAAACTTTCAATTAAATACACATGCCCTTGTGAAATGTAAATTCTGTCCAGTACAGCTCAGTTATAGCACTTTGGGGAATAATATGTAAATTATGGCTTGATTTCCTACTGCCAAATTCATATTTTCCAACCAAAATATCACACATTTCTTTAAAAATCTTCTCTGTTTTATTATCTTTTCCCTTCCGTGTCTCCCTGATGCATCTTCCTATTACAAATCAAGTTCTATTTCCCAGTGATAAATAATATTCCCTGCCGAAAGCTGATTATTTCTCCCAAACTTTATTTTCCATAATAGCAGTTTTTGGTGGGATATAAATACATTTTTGGTGGGATATAAATACATGCCAACATAATCATTCTCCCTTGCCCAATATTCCCTTACTGCTACAAATCTACCATTGTTCTATTTTCCCTTCTGTCACTATTGGAATCCATCTAGCAGTCAGTATTCTTATTCCCTTTTTTCCTGATATTCTGCTGAATGTCCATACTGAAATCATTTCATTGTCAAATTCACATGCTCATTTCTAAGCAAACGAGTCACCTGCAACATTGCTATTTGCACCCTATACTCCTGGATATAATTTAGTAGTCTTTGATTTTTGTTTATATCTATTTGGCCATTTAGATTCCATGATAATATGGACAGAATAGCCATTAGAACAGAAAGTTATTTTTTGTCATCCATTAAAAATTGACAGTTCATTTAAATGTATACTTCCAGTGTTTGACATAAAATCACACACTACTGTTTGGCAGACTGACCTTTAAGCAGTTGCTGCTTCTCATGTCCATTTGGATCTATATCACATTTTTCAAGATTTTTTACTTCAGTAAAAACAAAGAAAATAAATACATTTTCAGAACCACCATTCCCTTTGAACTTGGAACAAACACACTAAACTATGCACATTTTCAACAAATAAAGTTTAACTCTCCAGATAATAGCTGTTGCTCCAAAATGGCAGCTATGGCCACAGGCACTACCTAATTTAAAATTAATGTAATTCTTCCTAAAGTGCATGATACAGCCTGTTCCTAATTACACTGATAGCTGTCTGCTCTTTTGTTGTTTTTATTCCTCTCCCAGATGTGAAAAATGTCTTGAATGCTTTCAGTAAACATCAACTTTTTAGCCCTAAGAAAAAGAACACTGGCTACCCTTAAATACATAAACTAAGTTATGTACTTTTTATTAAATGCAAAGTATTAAAACTGCTGGGGAAGTTAATACTTCCTATGCATTTCCTAGTATCAAACTTATTTTCCCTGAACTGCTTGTCACTGTACCTTTAAGTGTTACATTTCTCAGCGCTATCAAGATTAATTGCTTGTACATGGAGACAGCTGGTCTCCAAGTCAAAGCAGTCAGGAGTGAAGAAAAAACAGCTAACAACTTTGCAGATGTTTGAAAGAATCTTTTGTAAATTTCACTCCGAGCATAATGTACAGATTTTCTTTGATCAGCTATCTGAACCAGTAGACATCTTCTCTCCCACTCAGAGCATTTGTTAATGAGAAAACAAGCTAATAAATTGCAGATGCAAGAAACTTAAAATGTCCATGGTTTTCATCATTTTGTAATATTTTTAGTCCTAGTTACTTAAAAATAGTCCCTATTTTAAACCGAGGATATTAATCTAGACATGTAAAAACAGGGTAGATTACTATCTTAAGTCTACATGTGACAATACACTTTTATATCCCTCACTCTACGCCAAAAACCCAAGATGACATTATATTAACTTTGATTTGATTTTGAACAGCCTTCTTACAATAAAAAAGTACTTGTTTGCTTTAACATTATGCAACAGTCACTAATAGGAGTCTCCACATCTTAAATACCTCTAACTTCACACTGTACTAAACTGCTTTACAATATAACATGAAATTTACGTCATGAACATGTTTATGCAAATATTAATAAAAACAAAAACATTTTACATGCATTTACTACTTCATTCCCTTCATTGTCCTTCTAAATATTAAGGACATATAGGTGGGGTATATGTTTTATAGTTTACAAACAAGTTTGACAAACTCAGCAAAATTCCAGTCTTTCTCAGACACTTTTTCTTGAAGAGCCATATTTCAGATGTCTACTCCTGTAATCAATGGGATTGATATTTTATAGTCAACAATTTATTTGCTAATTTGTGTTACTAGTCATCATTATTATTTCTGTCTCCCAACACCAGTCTGCGGTTCAAGCTCAAGTATTCATTTCCTGTCCTCTTTTCTGACTCTGAAGCATTTTCTTTTGGAACAATGGAAAAGGTTTCATTGGCAGACTCTCTTTATGGGTGGTGTTGTCATTGTCAGAAGAATGAGAAGAGAGTTTTCCTTTTGCTTGCTGGCTCAGTCTTTGTTGGATAAACTTTTTTATTTCTGACTTAGCCTGTTTTGCATCAGAAATGTCTTTAAATCTCCAGGAAAAAATATTCTGAAGACAGATGGATACGAGCAGTTTAAATCTCACAACTGCCCCTCAATACTCCCTGATTGGATAATCTTACTTCACTTACTGGTGTACAGTGAATAATCATTTTCCACAAACACTCTGTTTCTGATATTTATACTTTTTCTGTCACTGTTTTGACAGGAGCAACTCTTTCTGATGGTAAAATTGCATCTTTACTAATGTAGGTCTTGGCTGCTTTCTCATGGCCAAGTTTGGAGTATACACAGTGTGCCCTTTCATTTAACAAATCCTGCTGTAGAACACCAGTCCAGTTGGTCATTTGTTCTTTCATAAAATAATTACAGTCCATTACTTCAGGTTTCTGTGGTATATCAAAAAATCTCGGGTATTCTCTATGCACACTGTCTTGTATGTAACTCTTCCATTTTTTGAAACATCTTTCATTGAGAGGCCTCATACTCGGCCAGCCTTTTTTTTTTTACTTCATCATCTGATTTTTGCAGTTTTATCAGTTCAACTGAATACCTAGATCCTTTTCCTTCCATTGTTCTGATCCAACTGATGGTTCTTTGAACCACTTGTCTGAACTGGTAAAACTAATGCTGCAGCTTCAAGTTCCTCAAGCTCTCCCTATCACAATATACCTGTCCTCTCATTAGCAGTGATCGCATTTGGACATAGTCTCCAATCATGCAGCTAAGTGCTTCTTTGCCATCTTTAAATTTTGATATTTGTTGTCCAGAATTATTGTTGCTTTCTTGTTCCTTTTTGATGCCATTTAGGAGGTGACTGCTTTTCTAATTTTCAGTTAGGTTTAGAACTATAAGCTCCACTGACTTCATCACTGGGACCTTCATCCTTTCAGCTGCTCTAGTCTGTGTGTGTTTTACAGTAGTTTGGGTGCTGTAAAAAAAAAATCTTTCTTTAATATTGTGTTAGGATACAGTCATGTATGTGTGTCTAATATATTTGTCTGTCCTTGTTGACCAGGAAGGTCTAACTGGATAGAGCTCATTTACAGCTGAGGCTTTGGGGGAAAGCACCATCGCAGTACATTCATATTTACAAGTGAATTTCAAACCGTTCTCAAATAAGCAACACTTAACATTTCTCTGAAAAACAAACTTAATTACAAGACAGGTGTATACAGTAAACTATTCACATAAACATTTATAACTACATAGTTCTGGTAGCTCTAAAATATTGAGGGAATTAAATGGATTTGTATTATAGAAGGAAAACGTTATTGTAAAGAAGTTTAGTGTTCTTACATTTCAGTACAGAAAGGTTTGTAAGGAGTTAAAGAGATATAATGAAGAGTATAGTTGAGAAATAAGTGAAAAAAATATGTAGGAGGGGAGATATTAATATTGTAGATCAAAAATATTAGTAACATTTGAGAGAGAAAGCACAATATAGGATTGGTTCCATCTACCCTGCCTGTTCCAAATCTGTGTATCTGCAAGGTTTAAAACTTTGTTATATAGGGAAGGCATGAGAAGGGTAGAGTGATGGATGGGGTAGTTAGAAAAAGAGAAGGACAAGTAGTAGTAGTGTTTTTTAAGAATGGGGTGAACAGGGATGTTTTGATTCAAGTGCAGGAGGGAAATTTGTTAGGAGTGTAATGATTCAAATACAGGAGGGGAAAAGTTAGTGATATGTAATAAACTTGTGCTTTCTTTAGAGGCCTCAGCTTGGCTAAGGTATTATTTGAGCTGGCTTTTATAGCTTGGGAGTTTTACTCATTTTTATTTGTGTGGGTATGCTTTTTCAGAGTGTGGAGATGTAACAGGAATATAGTTAGTCCCTGGATGAATTATGTGCTTTACTAGTGCTTAGTAGTAATTTATCAAAAGAAAAGAGGTCTGTTGTGGGATTGTAAGGCAATAGTATATTTTTTAATGAGGTGTATTTTCAGGATAATATATCGGGTCTACTTTAGAATGACAAATGTTTGAAATATCAAGCGCTCACATGATCGAATATTTCAAACCTCGGTATTGTTATTTTTTTTGCACTACAATGTGGATCAGAATATTTGCCCTTCCCTCACTGTAGTGCGATCTCGGAGTCGGAATATATATTTAGCAGGGGGTGTGGAGGGGCACAGCCCCCCACAATAGCAATTTAGAGTTTTAGAATATTCGCTCATATGAGCATTCGAGACATTGATCTTTCGTTTTTCTGACATAGACCCAATATATCAATCTGTATGCCATAACTACCTGTGAGTATGTTAGGTAGTTAAGCTCTAACCAGTTCAGCACTTTTAAGGCTTGGCAGTGGTGAATTCCATGTGCAGTGCTGGTAGCACATTCTGCTGCTCTGTTGTAACATGGCCAGTTTTGATTTTAGCATAGCATTTAGGTTTGTAAGGATAGGTGAGGCATATAAGAGGGTTGGAAGCAAATATGATGAGGCTAGAGTTTTCTTTGTTGAGTCTGTAAGGAACTGTTTGGCCCAGTAAAGGGAGCCATGTTTCTGGTGTGTCTTTCTAATTGTTTGAAGAACATGTTGATCAATTTTATGATTGCCATCTATTAATTTATTATATGGTACTACCTCAATTTTAGTAGTATTTGCATTTGTAACCAAGAAAATTTGTTTTGTCTGAGATAATGTTTTAGGATGAAGTGCATCAGTTTTATTTTATTGGGATTGAGGAACAGGTTTGAATTTTTCTGCCAGGTTTTGATTGAGGAGAAAGAAATTTAAGTGGATATTCATCATGTTTCACTATTGCAGTCCTTACAAAATCAGTTATCCAGCTCTCAGTAGCCCACAGTCGGCCAGAATACCATGGTCTTCGGTATATGACATCGGCTGCCTTTGGTTTAGGCCTGACGTCAGGATGTCAGGTACAAAAGAAGGCAGCCGACACTATTTCCTCAGTCTTTCCTGCTGCGGAGTCCGAAGCAGAAGCATTTTGCACGAGTGCCGGTCGGCCGAGTACCTTCTTTTTGTATTCCGATTGCTTAGTAGAAGACATCCTCAGATAAGTACCCCATTGGAGACCCTCTTTCCTTGCTTTAACAAATGTCAGAGAAAGTTAATAATTGTCTTGCCTGTGGAAAACAGATTCCGCAACGTGATTTTCACTCCTATTGTATTACTTGTTTGGGCCATGAGCACGACACCCCTAATTGTGTTCTCTGTGCTTCTTTCAACCCGTGTACCATACGCCATAGGGCTAAGATCCTGTTCAAGCATTTTGAAGTTTGGCCTAAGTTCGTCGGTATGGCATCTTCTGGTCTCCCGACTTCAGATGTTCCTAAGAAGCACAAGGATAAGGACCGCGACAGGCTTAGGGTGAAATTAGCTGACGACATCCCTGTTAAGTTGGATGTCAGCCCAGTGGTAGTCAGTGAGGCACTTTTTTTGCCCTTGCAGTTCACGGAGGTTCAGCAGCAGGCATCTGCAGAGACCTTTTCTGAGTCGTCCATACTGCAGGCTTCCACTTCTTCTTCTGACCCTCTGCCAGTCGCCGCCTCTGCTGGATCCGGAGCCACTAAGTGGGCGCTGGCTTCTGAGGCCTCTTTTCTCCGCCCGGAGACCAGATCCAGACCAACGACCTTGATTCAGACTTCTGCAGTGGCTAGACCCCCTGAGTCCCTCCGGCGTTCTGGCAGGCCATCCAGCCGAAAATCTACTCCAAAGCAGGCACCGGCCTCCCCTCAAATGCCTCAGGCTCAGATGGTTAAAATGGCTAGTGATCTCTTGACCCTTATCAAGGGCTCTCAGCCACCTCCTTCTAAAAGGATTGGGGAATTGTCCCCAGAAGCTTTCTCTGCCTCAGACTCTGAGGTTTCCAGCAACTCTGCTGAGGAAGAGGGAAACTCTCCACTTTTTTTCTGGTTTTGAGGCTTCTGATGCAGAAGACTCCATCCCTTCTGCCTCCCCTCCAGAAGATTTTTCTTTTGGAGATAGTCTGAATACTCTTAGGGAGCATTTCAAATGTGAAAGTCAGGACTATCCTCAGTCTAAGAAATGGATTAGGGAATTCTTGGTTTTGCCACAGCATAAGCCTTTGGCTATCCCTCCAGTTTTGGAAGTTGTTGATGTTTTCATGGGGACTTCTTTGACTCCTAATTCTGTTCCTCCTGCTCCCAGAAAGCCTGACAGGTATTATAGAGCTCCTGATTCTCATCAGTTCATTTTCAAGAATCCTACTGCTGATCCAGAGATTATTTCTCGGGGCCCTAAGGGTGTTATAGCCAAGGTTGCTAAAAATCCTCTTCCTTCTGACAGGGAATCTAGGGCCTTGGATAGATGGGTAAAAAGGTTTATACTTCTTCCACCCTGGTATTAGGTCTGTTAATTGTCTTTTTCATATGCTTAAGTATCAGCAGCATACGTTGGAGGCTATTAAGGCTAAAATTGCTGGTGTTCCTCCCTGATGGAGCATAAGGACATGCAAGATTTATTGAATTCTGCCACTCTTGTCACTAAACATTCTCTACATTGTAGTTTCTGTCATTATAAGACATGCTTGGCTCAGGGAACAGCCCCTTTCTGAACCTGTCAAATCTAAATTACTGGATGTGCCTTTGCACAAGGACAATCTTTTTGGTAGCAAAGCAGAAGAGGTGTTGAACAAGTTGGAGGATAAGGCCAAATCTATGCAAACTGTTAAGGACTTTCTGCAAGTTCAGACTCTTCATTTTAGTAGACATTACCCTTCTAAGAATTGGACTTTTTCTGACCCTAGTAAACAGAGTCGCACTAGGCCTAGGGGTTTCAGGTCTTATAGGGGATCGACTTACACCCCTCAAAAGGCTAAGCACTGGCAGGCTTCCTCTTCAAAATCGGGGAGTTCTAAGCAAACTTCCCAAAGCAAACATTCCCAATGACTCCGGCCTTCCCCTGCCTGCCTCTGCAGGCCCAGGGTTTCCTTTGGGGGAAGGTTAGCCATTTCTGCAAATGTCTGTTTCACCATCACAGATGACAAATGGGTGCTCAAAATAGTATCCCAGGACTACAAGTTCTCCTTTCACACCTTCCCTGTCCACCAAGGATACCCAGATATCCCCCCCAAATCAAAGGGCAGAAGCAGAAAAACAAGTTTCTTCTTTATAAACCTGGGAGCAATAGAGCCAGTTCCTGCACTACAGATAGGCCAGGGTTTCTACTCAAGACTTTTCCTTGTCCCGAAAAAGAGGGCACCTGGTGCCCTATTCTGGATTTGTCCATTCTAAACACTTTTCTGGTGATTCCCAAATTCAAAATGCTCACTCTTCAGCAGTTGCTGCCAATGCTGGCCAAGGATTCCTGGCTGGTGACTTTGGATCTCAAAGAAGCTTATCTGCACATCACAATAAGGGAAAGCTACAGGCAGTTCCTTCTCTTCAGGGTGGGGAACAGGCACTTCCAGTTCTCTGCACTGCCCTTTGGCTTATCTACTGCTCCCAGAGTTTTCACCAAATGCCTGGCTCCAGTCATTGCTTTTTGCAGGCAAAGAAACATTCAAATTTACCCTTACTTGGACAATTGTCTTACTCAGGCAAACTCTCCAGAGCAACTTCTAAAGGATTTGGACTTTGTAAAGAACCTTCTCACCTCTTTGGGCTACACCATCAATGAAAAGAAGTCAAAATTGGTACCCGCCAGGGAGATTGTATTCCTAGGAGCGAGCCTGAACATAGCTGCCCAGATGGTATTCTTCCCTCAAGAGAAACAAGTGGATCTTTCAAATTACTTAAAAAAATTGGCAAGCATGACCCAGCTCTCTGCAAGGCAATTCCTGCAAGCCCTGGGATTCATGACTTCATGTATGCTGATGATTCCATATGCCAGACTGCATATGAGGAAAATACAATGGTACCTCAAAAACCTTTGGTGTCAACACACTCGGGATTTAGACTTGATACTTCCTCTGATTCCCTGCCTGCTGACAAAATTCCTTCGGTGGGCGATGGCCTGTGCACAGAACAAAGGCCTGCCTTTCTGTCCACCTCCTGCCAGCCAGACTCTCACCACAGATGCCTCTGACTACACTTTGGGAGCACATCTAGAGGGCATATGCATTCAGGGGACTTGGAACTCTCAACAGGTTCATTTGCACATAAATCTGAAGGAATTGATGGCAGTCCAGCAGGCCTTAATGGCTTTCAGACATCTTCTCTCTCCTGGTACTCTTCTGGTCAGGACAGACAACACCACAATCATGTGGTACATCAACAAGCAGGGAGTGACGCACTCTTACCCCTGTGTAGACAAAGCTTGATACTGTGGTCCATAGCAGCTTCCATGGGCATTCATCTGACAGCTCAGTTTCCTCCAGGAAGGCTCAACACCTTGGCAGACCGGTTGAGCAGGCAGGTCCTGGATCCTCATGAGTGGCAACTAAACAAGACCATCTTCTATTGCATCATTCAGTGTTGGGGCACTCCCTAGGTGGATCTCTTCTCATCTCCAACCAACCACCTTCTTCCAACTTTTTGCACCAGGGATCATCACAACAAAGCTTGGAAGGTGGATGCTCTGTCCTTCCCCTGGACACAGCTCTCGATCTATGCATTCCCTCCTCTGCCTCTTCTTCCCAGAGTGCTGTTAAAGATAAGGGATGAAAAACCAAGGGCCATCATCATAGCTCCAGAAAGGCCCAGACAACATTGCTATCCACTACTTCGCAGTCTCTCCCATCCTCAGCCTTGGCATCTTCCCCTGATACCAGATCTCTTGGTTCAGGAGGGGGGAAAAATTTGCATTCTCATAGAGGGGAAGACCCTTCTCAACCTACTCTTCCTCTTATTCTTGACTATCTGGCAGGCTTGCTTAATGGTGGACTTTCCTGTTCTTCTATCAAAATCCATGCTTCAGCTATTTCTGCTCATTGCTCCTTTGAGCATCCCTTTTTCTCTCATCCCTTGATGAAACAATTCCTCAGGGGAGCTAGCAATTTAAAGCCTCCCAGAAGGGCACCTACTCCTGCTTGGGATCTTAATTTTGTACTTGAGAAACTTGCTCTGCCTCCTTTTGAACCAGCTGCCTCAACAGACCTGAAGTTTCCCTCCTGGAAAACTGCCTTTCCTTTGGCTGTTACTTCAGCTAGAAGAGTTCTGAGCTGCAGGCCTTAATGGCAGTAGAGCCTTTTATCATCTTCCATGTGGATCGTGTTTCTCTTCGATCTAATCCCTCCTTTATGCCAAAGGGGGTTTCTAGTCTGACTCTTAACCAATCTATCCACCTGCCTACCTTCTTTCCTAATCCTCAGAATAAAGGGGAAAGGTTACTGCATTCCCTGGATTTGCATAGACAGCTTAGATTTTACCTGGACAGGACTAAATCTTTTCGAAAGACGGATCAATTGTTGGTCAGTTTTTGCTCCTGGAGCTCGGCAAAGCTATTTCTAAATGGGCCATTTCTAAGTGGATTGCTCATTGTATTCACTTTTGTTACTTACTCTGAGGAGGAACCTTGCCTTGCTGTATTAGGACCCATTCTACTAGGGCAGCCTCTACCTCAGCAGCTTTTTTAAGAGGTGTACCTACTAGGGACATACTGGAAGCAGCTACATGGACTTCTGTACACACTTTCACTAAACATTACAATTTACCCTTGTTTTCTAAGTCCAGGGCTGGTTTTGCCACTGCAGTGTTGCAGGACATCCTTACCAACCCTTAAACAGTGGGTGTTCCACCTCCCTTTTGTTTTTTGTTTTTTTTCCTGGGCTTTTGGAATCAACCCATTTTGTAAGGACTGCAACAGTGAAACACTATGAACATAGTACAGTTGTGTACACTTACCATAAATGTAGATGTTCGAGTGTATTCACTGTTGCAATCCTGGTTCCCATCTCCCCTTTTTTCCTAGGGCACAGACTGGATTTTGTTTTCCTGGTCTAACCTTTTTTTTGGGGGGGGGGCTCCTGACAGGTCAAGAAAAACTGAGTAAATGGCATTGGCTGCCTTCTTTTGTACCTGTCGTCAGGCCTAAACCGAAGGCAGCCGATGTCATATACCAAGGACTTTGGTATTCTGGCCGACTGTGGGCTACCGGGAGCCGGATACCCCATTTTGTAAGGACTGCAACAGTGAATACACTCAAACATCTACATTTATGGTAAGTGTACACAACTGTACTTTTCCTGGAGCTTTGATATTGTGAGGGCTGTACATGTTAAAGTTAGAGCATCTGAGTATTATACTATATTTTCTTGGTCTATGGTGTAAAGCTTATTTATAAAAATATTGAAGAAAAAAGCTGTTATAGAGCCTTGAGGACTAATTAATTTTTGCTAATTAGTGCTTTTTCCAGTTTTATAATGGACGATAAGGACAAGGGCGAAAAGACCGTTAGAATGCTTAAAATGTGGATGTATTGCCCTCCCCCCTCCAGAAAGACTGGTTTTGATTTAAATGTTTTTGAGTGAAGAGCTTCACTTTTCTTTTATTGTAGTTGAGGAGCAGGATTGAATTTTTCAGCCAGGTTTTGATTGAAGAGAAAGAAATTTGAGTGATTTTTTGGAGTTTGAATATTGTGAGGGCTTTAAATATTAAAGATCGGTAATGTGGGTATTGTACTGTATTTCCTTTGTGGTGGTTTAAAGCTTGTTTATAAATGTATTGAAGAAAAAGGTCCTATTATAGATCCATGAGGGCTAATTAATTTTTGCTAGTTAATGATTTTTCCAGTTTTGTTATAGACGATAAGGACAAAGGAGAAAAGAGCTTTAAAAATGCTCAAAATGTGGACATCTGACCCCCCCCCCCTTCAGAAAAGAATGGCCTTCTTTCTCCTGATCCTGAGGGATACAAGACAAAAAAAAAAAAAAAAAAAAAAGCTGATAAGAATAAAGTCTTGGGACAAATGAGCGAGAGAGAGATAGTGAGGAACTCAAAAAAATGGAAGGCCTGATGAGGAGACTCCATCATTGGCTCCCAAAGGTTCAAAGCAGGTTTGTCACCAGGATCTAAATCAGATAAGGGCATTCCTGAGGACACAAGTAGATGTGGATGGCATACCTCCCACCTCAGTACTGTGTGTAGTGAGGACAAGTCCCACTTGCCCTATTTTTGCTCCTTCTCTGGCCCACATATCAAATCCAGTATGCTTGGAACAGCTGACTGTGCCAGAGCCTGTATCTTTGGTGCCAGTTGGTGCTACTACCTCAGTGCCGGAATCCGTGGATCTGTCCCAGTTGGATACCAGGTTCTTGGAGTGGAGTAGAACTCCATCGCACTGATTCAATGCAGAGTACTCATACATAATCAGAGCCTCCCTTAGTGGCTTTGTTATTGGGCTCATGGTCCTTGGCTTTTGTGGTGTTGGGGCTGATCTCCTTTTTCATTTCCTTTTTGGTGGGGATGGCGTCTAGGATGGAGGAGGGTTCTTCATATCTAGCAGACATCTGATCCACCTTTGAGATCATAAGGATGATTTCATCTCCTCTGAGACTTGATTACCAAGCTTCAGATGTCCAGTCTCCTTCCCTGGACACCTCTTTTACTGTTCCTCAGCCCATTCATGCATCAGTATGTCAAAGTTAAGAAGTAGGCCTCAAAAGGGTGGCACAAATGCCTACAAAGCCCTTTGATTTCGACAGTCCATTATGTGATGTACCAGGAAATAGAACTTGCAAAAGGAAGCATTTGGACTCCCTGTTGAAGTCACTTGCATTAGACTTGGATTTGGATGATAGAGAGGGTTCCCCTTAGTCTCCACCTAAGGATGTTCCCTTTGGCAAGGATTTGGAGCTCATGCACAAAAAGGGTAACTGGCTCACTAACTTCTCTCTCTGAACAAGGAATTTTGTTTCAGGCTTATAGGCACCCTCTACATCTTAGGTTGTTCTCCCAACAGACCATCTCATTCATTTAGCCACGCTTCTGTAGCCTTGACAAGAGTGCAGCTTGTATGAATATATACCTAGGAAGCCTGACAAAAGTTTGAGGCCACCCACAGACGGGCAATACTGGATGACAGGTCCCCTGGTGCTACTAAGACCCAATTAGATGTCTTGGGCAGTGGACTAACTAGGAAGTGGGTGTATGCTTCTGGCACCTTTACAGTTAGGGCTTTGAACTATATCATACACATGAACAGAGTTGAGAGGGACCAAACCAAACAAGGATCAGAAACTCTGAAGGAGCCCAGCATACCAGACTCAGTGAAATTACTTTGAATATGATGTACAGTGTTACAAATCTCTAAATGTAGCTTATGCAAAAAAAAAAAAAAACAGCTACTGGAGAAGCCTGGGCAGTGGAGAGTAGCATTTATATGAAGTGCATTACATGGCTCTGTTTATGCAGCTTTGTAGACAACTTCAAAGCAATCTTCACCAGTATCCCATATGATGGATTTTTGCTATTTGGCCTGACTGTTAAGGAATACATGCAGAAATGTGACCAGGATGGGAAGACAATTATCTGTTGTCAGAGTGAGATTTGAGAATCCCAAGAGACCTTACAGCCAGAACCAAAATAGGCCCAAGTCTCTATACTTCCAAAAATCAAAGTGTCCTCCCTTTGACTTGTGTTCTGGAGGGAGCATGTCATGTCAAATATAATTTCAGTCAGTGCAAAAAGAGCAAGTGCTGTTCACTGAAAATACTTTTGATGCATTTTTTCTCCACTGTTGTGTGACCTCAGAGTTGTTGTATAAAAGTCCAGTGGGGGTGTCACATAAAAACAAAATTGCTGAGTTGTTCATCGAAGGTGGTTTTACTGAATGTTTTTTGTTTTCTTTGTGTTACTCTTGATGATTTGACATGAATCTATTCTGAAAGGGCAGCCAAGGCAGAGATGGATCCTTGAATGGATGCAGACCCAGAGGTCAAGGAAGTCCTCAGAACCAGGGATATCATGGGCCATTTTCCAGCTGCTAGCAGTCATGTCTTTGAAGGGCTCCCCCACTGCTCCCCTCTGGAGGCATTTGTGGGTCGTTTGTCCCTCTACTCCTCCACATGGATTACTACCATGTGGGATTCCTGAGTGAGAAGGATAATATCCAGAGGCCATTTACTTACCCTTTTTCCCACTCCCCCAGCCCCATCTGATGTATTCCTCCACCAGTTAAAAGTGGTCAAAAAATGAGTTCAGTAATTGTTAAAAGAACCATCTAGAACGTCCAGCCAGATCAGCTAGAGACAGATCACTACTCAAGGTTCTTTTTCTTTCTTGCGAATTGTGGGAGCAATAAATGCAGAGGAGGAGCAAGGTTTAAAAGAACGCAGATGTTGAATGAGCTGTGTAATGCTTACCTGATAATGACTGCATATTGTAAATGATATATGTTTGCAGTACTTTCAATGGGGTCTGTGATCTATGATGTTTGCAACTAAAGTTGTATTAATATGGTTTGCTTTTATTTATACAAATGTAAGATTGCCTGTCATACGTGATAATTTAATAAAGATGTTTGTTTGCTTACTTAAAAAGATTTTTTCTTTTTGATAAAGAAGGACCTGAAGCCAGTCTTGAACTTAAGTTACCTAAACCATGTTTGTGAAAAACACCCCATTCTTGAATGGTCACTGTGCAGTCAATTCTGCCATGCCTTCAGGCATATGATTAGATGTAATGTGATCCTATCTCGCCTACATTCTGTACAGATGGGACAGATGGGTTCGGAGCCGATCCTCGGCTCCAACTCGGCACGCTATACTATAGAACAAAGTCTCTTATTGGCTGTGCCTCCTCATATCCCAGGATGCCCCACTACTGCTTCCCCAGATCTCGTTTGCTGCTTCTACAGCATAGACGTGGTCTCGGACTTGGCTGAGCTAAGTGCCTCTAGTATTTAAATTTCTGTCAGAAATGTTGCTAAAATTACCCAAAAGCTGTTTTAACAGCTATTTATTGTTGTGTGACTGGTTTTTCTTCAAAAGTTTGTGGTAAAAATTGTGTTTTGTCAACGGTAAAGGATCCCGTTTAAGTTAGAGGGGCCTTTGCCTAGCCCTCGCGCTTTAGTTAGGGCTGTCTAACAGCTACTCATTGTGCATTTCTAATTGTTACAATTTTGTGGTAAATTGTATTTTTTTCTTGGTGGCAAGTGTTCCTGTTTAACTTAGATGGACCTTGCCTTTAGTCAGTGTTGAAGTTTCTCTTTCTTTAAAGTTCAGTGGAAGTAGATAGCCATGTCTAAAGAACATAGGCCATCAGGTTTTAAAAAATGTTCAAAATGCTCTTACAAAATGTCCATTACGGACGACCATTTGCTTTGTGTATACTGTTTGGGGCCGAAGCACCTACAGGAATCCTGTAGCGTTTGCCACGCTTTTTCCTCTCGCGTGCTCCAAGAGAGGAAAAATAAGTTGATTTTGAAAGGGCTTATTACCCCTTCTTTAGAGGAAGCCCTATCTTCTTCTTCTTCCCCGTCGAGGAAGAAAAAATCTTCGGCTCCGACCAGCCCGTCGGATCCGACAGCAAAAAAGTCTAGGCAGGCTTCTCCGTCGGCTCCACGGACTTCGGAGCTGAGGGCGGAACGGTCTGCCTCGATGTCTCCAGCCTCGACTCCTCTGGCTTCGGAGCCGAGAGCTTGGGTGTCGAGAGGCGAGTCATCTCCATCGGCTCCACTGCCTTCGGTGCCGATGAAGGTTGCCCGCTCAGACTCTTCCCCTTCGGTGCCGAAGTCCACATCGGCTCCGAGGGAATTGCAGTAGTGGTGGAACCTCCCTCGGCGCCGATACTTCTTGAATCCATTCGGAGCCGGTCCCCCAGTCTTTCGGAGCCGGCAGAGAAGTCAACTCGGACCCGGTCGGTCCCTTCTCGGTCGTCGAGGATGTCCGATTCGGATGTAGACAGGGTGCTTCAAAGGCTTTCAGTCTCCGGTCTTTCAAAAGTTGGTCTTGGCTCCGGCCCAGTCGGCTCCGGAGCCGATTTCCCACCCTGCCATCTTAGTTCCTCCTCCAACAGCTTCGGCACAGTTGGAGTCGGTGTTGGTGGAGCCGGTGGAAGCTGTAGGGTCGGCTCCGACCCTAACTCCAACCCCGCCCTTCGGGTCGGTGTTCGGTACACGGACCTCCTCTGTCGGCCCCGGGGGTGACGCTTCTGGACCAATTCTTTCGGTTCCTAGCCTCCCTTTTGGTGCGTCGGCGGCGGGAGTTCTGTCTGCTGTTGTGGCCTTGGGGGTTGAACCTTCCCAGGACTCTGGGGGTCCCGCCTTCACGGCCATGAGGAGTGCCTTGGCCAAATCCTCTCTGGCCACTTCTACCTTCTCACCACCACCTTCCCTTGGCACGGAGACTAGTTCCTTTGCAGTCCCCCTGTCTCATGACAGCGGAGCCCTGGGGCCTGAGGTTACCCCCATCGGGGGTTCCCTTCTTCCTGGAGGTCCCTCCGAAGCATCTTCGGAGGAACCTCCGAGGAAGAAACAGTGCAAGAGGAAGCACGTCGACTCCCCTGATGAGTCTCTCACCTCGTATACCGACCTCGATGATGCGGAGGGGTCCCCCAAGTCGTCCTCGGATGATGTATTCTTTGTGGACATCTTGGAAATTCTTAAGCAACGAGGCGACTGGCAGTCCAAACCCCCTTCTGCTGAGGAGTCGGTGTTCCTCAAGGCCTTCGGGGCTCAGCCCTCCGCCTCCTGGGTGTCTCCGCCCTTCAATGAGCTCCTGGATTTGATCTCTCGAAGGGCGTGGGAACATCCGGATTCTGTTGAACCGGTGCCAGCTCACCCCAATAAATTCCTTTCGGCACCCCCGGATAAGGACTTTCTTACCAAAGGTGTGGCTGTAGATGCCTTGGTGGTGGCATCTGCTACCCAACAAGATGTGGCAGAGGCTTCAACGTCCATCCATCCTCCTAATAAGGAGTCTAGGAGCATGGATCGGTACGGGAAGCGCACCCTTGCTTCAGCAACCTTTACATTAAGGTCTCTGAATTACCTGACGCATTTTACGAGACTGCAGAGGGATCTGGTCAAAGAGCTTTCAGATACCCTCTCTGGTAACTTACCTGAGCAGTTGGCCCAGACGGTTAACTCCCAGTTGGCTACCCTGTCCTCCCGATCCAACTTGTCCATGGGGCTCATTTCGTATGCAGCCGAGGGAGCGAGCAGAGCGGCGGGTACAGGTGTTGCTCAACGGAGACAAGCCTGGCTACGCCTGTGTCACTTTGCGGAGGCCTTTAATTCTTCCTTTGCCGATGCCCCCTTCGATGGGTCCTCCCTTTTTGGACCCAAGGTAAAGGACACTTTGACTCGCTGTGAGCAGGAGGGTAAGACTTTAACTGCTGTAGGGGCCCGGTTTTCCACTCCCTTCAGACCTTATCCCAAGGCTCGAAGAGGAGGGAAAATGTGGTTCCGTAAGTCTCAAAAGTCTTATTCATCGCAGCAGAGCGATTCCGCTTCTAGAGGCAGAGGGAGGGGAAATTTTTCAGGGAGATGCCATCCCAGAGGCGGCGGAGGCCCCCGCAACACTGGAGACCGCGAGTCCTTTCATGGCTTCTCCTCCTTCCAGCATCCCTGAAGGAGTGCCCGACTGTGCAGCTCCGGAGCCAGTCGGGGGTCATTTTTCGAGGCACCTAAAGGCCTAGGAAAGTATCACCCAGGACCAATGGGTGCTCCGAATCATCGCCGGAGGTTACACCATTCCCTTCTCTCAACCCCCCCACCATCCCAAAGAATCCCGGACCAGCCACCCAGTCAGCGGGATATGGCAGCCATCGAAATTTCAAAGCTGCTTCAAAAAGGAGTCATCCAACCTGTCCCCGCAGATCAGACCGGATCAGGGACTTACTCGAGATTCTTTTTGGTACCAAAACAGACCAGGGACTTGAGGCCCATTTTGGATCTCAGCAAGTTAAACCGATCAGTGAAAAAGTCCAAATTCTGGATGGTCACCTTGCAAACCATTCTCCCGCTTCTGGAGAAGGGTGTTTGGATGTGCTCCATAGATCTCAAAGACACCTATTATCACATTCTGGTAGATCAGGCGTCGAGGAGACACTTGCTCTTCAGCCTAGGGGACAGTCATTTCAAGTTCCTTGCACTGCCATTTGGTCTCACCACAGCCCCCAGGGTGTTCACCAAATGTTTGGCAGTGGTGACTGCTCACCTGAGAAGTCTAGGATTCCAGGTGTTTCCATACCTAGACGACTGGCTCCTAACTGCCACCTCAAGGCATCTACTCTTAAGAACTCTAGCAGCCACTATCTCCCTAGGCAGCTCCTTAGGAATCACCTTCAATTGGACAAAATCCGTATTGCTGCCATCACAGCGTATTCTGTTTATTGGTGCAGAAATAGACTCAAGGCAGATGCGAGTCTATCTCCCTGCGGAAAGGATAGCATCATTGCAGTCTCAGGTGCGGGCGTTATTCCTCAGACGTCGAGCTCCAGCGAGAATGGTCCTGCAGCTGTTGGGTTCCATGTCAGCCACCATTCTTCTCGTTCCCTTGGCAAGGTTACATATGAGGATACTCCAGTGGCTCCTCTTAGCCCAGTGGTCTTATCAAGACCTCCCCCTCAGTCACCACATATTGGTAACAGAGACGTGCAAACAGGATCTTCGTTGGTGGCTTCATTCCTCCAACCTGGATCAGGAGCGACCCTTCGTCCCCCCATCCTCCTCAGCCACGTTGACTATGGACGCCTCCCAGACAGGGTGGGGGGGGACATTATCTGGACAGGTCGGTCCAAGGCACGTGGCACTCCGAGAATCTTCTCCAGATCAATATCCTGGAAATGAGGGCGGTGCTTCTAACGTTGCAAGCACTACACAACCACCTTCCCCAGGGGACGATTGCCATTCAGTCCGACAACATGTCGGTAGTCTGGTACTTGAACAAGCAAGGAGGGACCAGATCTTACCCCTTTTGCAGAGAGGCCATGAAGGTATGGGATTGGGCGATTGCTACCAAACGCTTTCTAGTGGCAACACACATTCCGGGGACATCCAATGTGATAGCCGACAGACTGAGCAGGACTATTCTCTCCCCACACGAATGGTCCTTGAATCACAAAGTGGTAACACAGATTTTCACGAGATGGGGAATCCCATGTTGCGATCTTTTTGCAACTCCCCTCAATGCAAAATGCCAGCAGTTCTTCTCTCTCATTCCAGTTCCGGGGGAGACCCCCAAGGATGCTCTAGTCCAAGCTTGGCCCCCCGGTCTGCTATACGCCTTTCCACCGGTTCCCCTTATCCCCAAGGTGGTTCAGAAAGCGATTTGCTTGGGAAGCAAAATGATTCTAATCGCCCCATACTGGCCTCATCAAGTATGGTTCCCCTTTCTTCGCAAGTATGCATTGGACGGTCCCTGGTTCCTGGACCAAGTTGTGGACCTTCTGACGCATCAGTCAGGACAGCTCCATCAGTCCCTCCATTCATTGAAGCTAGCAGCTTGGCTACTCCTCTTCCGACCATAGTTAGGAGCCATTCTTTCGACCCTGAGGTTATGCATATTTTGTCCTCGGCCCACAAGTCTTCTACAAAAAAGATGTATAGCAGTAAATGGAAGAGGTTTGCTATTTGGGCTCAACTCCGAGGATTAGACCCTATGACAGCTTCTGTGTCAGAGGTTCTGAAGTTTTTAACCTCCCTGTTCAACCAGGGTTGTTCGGTGTCCACCATCAAAGTTCAATTGGCAGCTATTTCCAATTTTCATGAGAATGTAGAACCACCTTTAATGAGCAATAAGTTGTACAAAGCCTTTATTAAAGGAGCTTGGCTTCTTAGGCCACCTATATCGCATCCTGCACCACCGTGGGACCTTAACATAGTGTTAGGCGCATTAACCGCACCCCCCTTTGAGCCGGTAGCAACCTGTGACTTGAAATTTCTTTCTTGGAAGACTGCCCTTCTAGTTGCTATCACATCAGCCAGGCGAGTTTCAGAACTTCAAGCCTTATGCATCAATCCACCATACCTGATATTTCACAAGGATAGAGTTTCTCTAAGACCAAACCCATCCTTTATACCAAAGGTTTGTTCTAAATTTTGCTTGCAACAATCTCTGGAATTACCAGTTTTTTTCCCTAAGTATACAGACAGAGCTGAGTATACATTTCACACCTTAGATGTGCACAGACAATTATGTTTCTATTTGGATAGGACACACCAAGCACGAAAATCAGATCAACTGTTTGTGTCTTTTTCAGACAATAAATTGGGCAAAGCCATCACGAAAGTCACTATTGCCAAGTGGATCAGAGACTGTATCAGTCATATTTATCACATTTCAAATAAAGAGCTTACAATTCCTGTGAAAGCTCATTCTACCAGGGCTATGTCCACTTCGGCAGCTTTTCATTCCAAGCTCTATATTAATGACATCTGTGCAGCTGCTACGTGGTCTTCTCTTCATACCTTTATTTCTCACTACAAATTGGATGTGGCATCCAGGGGCCGAGCTTCCTTCGGTTCCACGGTTCTCCGGACCGTTTTCCAATGAGCCACCCAGGAATTAGGTGCTAGGGATGCTGTCCCATCTGTACAGAATGTAGGTGAGATAGGATCACATTACATCTTTTAATTATGTACTTACCATAACTTTAGATGTATGGGATCCATCTTGCCTACATTCCTAATAACCCACCCTCCTTCCCCCTGCCTTGGAGGCCAGAAGAGACCGAACGGTCCGAATACAACTGTTTTTTCCTCTCTTGAAACACCTGGCAATCTTATAACAACAGTCTATGTGTGTGTGCATGTGTGCGGACAAACAAGATCTGGGGAAGCAGTAGTGGGGCATCCTGGGATATGAGGAGGCTCAGCCAATAAGAGACTTCGTTCTATAGTATAGCGTGCCGAGTCGGAGCCGAGGATCGGCTCCGAACCCATCTGTCCCATCTGTACAGAATGTAGGCGAGATGGATCCCATACATCTAAAGTTATGGTAAGTACATAACTAAAAGTTGTGCTCAGTGGATCTTCATACAGTTTATTTACACGTGTAGACTGTTCCACTGTCCAATAGGTTTCTCCACTTCTGAGTAGGAGCCAATCATGCCTTTCAGACTCAACATAGCCCCTGGTAATCAAAAAATGCATGACTTTGGTTGCAACCCATCTCCAACCTATAAGCAACCCAAGATGTTCCTATACCTGGACGATTAGCTCCTGGCTGCCACAATAGTAGGATCCTACTGAAGGCCAGGGATTACATTCTCCAGATTTGTCTGTCTTTTGGTATCACAATGAATACAGCAAAGTCCAGCTTAGAACATCCAGTTTATCAATTGCCATTTGGACATGGTTCACTGTGAGGTTTAATTTCCCCCGAGAGGATACTGGTATTACATAAGGCAATCCAAAATCTTCTGTAGTGCAACAAACCCCTGGCTTATTTGGTCCTGTAGGTCCTGGGTCTCATGTATTCCTGTATTCTAATGGTTCAGTTTGCTCAATATCACATGAGTACTACAGTGGTTAGTATAGAATCCGTGGTCTCTGCTGACTCACAGCCTCAGCCAATGGAGCATTCTAACAAACACTTGCAGGGCTCATCTACTTTAGTGGACCTTTTCTCCACTTGTCCATGCAAAAAGAACCTTTGTTCTTCCTTCTCCAGCCATGGTGGTTACCATGGATGCCTCTACTTGGGGGTGGGGGGTATTTTCAGGGGGGGTGGTTGAAAGTGCTTAGAGTGTTCAAGAGGTTAATCTTTACATCAGTGTCTTAGCAATGAAAGTAGTCCTTCTAGCTTTGCAAGAGCTGTAAAATGTTCAACCTGTCAGTGTGATTTCCATTCAGACTAACAGCATGACTGTTGCATAGTAAATCAACAAGCAGAGGGGAACCAGGTCCTTTCCCTTGTGCAGGGTTGTGATGAGACTGAAGTGATGGGTAATGAACTTGCACCATTTCCTGGTAACAATGCATATTCTTGGGAAATCCAGCTGCCTTGTGGACAGGCTCAGCAGAATGATTCTCATGCCTCTTGAGTGGTCTCTTAATCCAGTTATGACTCGGACAATCTTCAACTGTTGGAGCCATCCATGCTGCAATTTCTTTGCATCCCCAGCAAACACCAAGTGCAGCACCTACTTCGCTTTGACTCTCCAAGATGGCCAGTCCCCAAGAGATGCTAAAGTCAAGCAGTGGCCTACTGGGATCTGATATACTTACCCAACAGCTTCCCTGATATCAATATTTTTACAGAAGGACTTTCAGGGCAAAGTGACAATCTCCCTCATTGCCTCATTCTTGCCCAGACAGGTTTGGTTCCCTGTGCTGTAGCCTCAGCTCAAGAACCAACCTTGGTTTCTGGATCCAGTACCAGTTTCTTTCCACAAGCAGATTCTCACTTGCTGGCAATGCATGGTCTGTGCAAATTCTTCTTGAGAGTCTCTCCTTAGACCACTAGTGACACAGCCTAGCCAGACTTCATCAACATTGCATACCTTTTCTAAGCACTACAAACTTGATTTCATTTCAGGATCTAGGCTTCCTTTTGTGCCTCCTTTCTCAAGGGGCTTTTGTCAAGACACCACCCGACTCATCAATTTGATCAGATGGATGGAATGAAAATGGCATGAAAGTTATGTACTTACAATAATGTTGGATCCTTTCATTCCTGTCCATCTGATACAACATCTCTCCCATCTTTCGTCCCACCTTCTTCTGTTTGACATTTATGAAGAAGTTGATTTATCCTATTTTAGACAGCAAACTCAATGTGAGGGAAAGCCAACTTAGTGAGAACAGGTGCATTGTGAGCGGGATAGTTTTAGGAGCTTGAGGCTGGAACACTAACTTTGCCTCCATAGATCAGACAAGCAGCTCGAACACCCTTCTGTCATATCAGACAGACAGGAATGAAAGGATTCAGTATTATGGCAAGTACATAACTGTCATTTAAAGCTTCTTATATTTTTACAGCCTTTTGTTATTTGCGTTGCTATATTCCTTCAATGTTTCATTTATTTTAAGCACCACTGAGTGCATTTGATTTTTCACCAAATTACAGGAAATCATCTCCTGCACCAAACCTGAAGGATAGAAAGTCATGTAGAAGCAATTCCTGTCCATGGGAATGAGAAGACATTCCTTTTCAAGGCCTACAAGAAATCATGAAGCCGAATTACCTTAGTTCTGAGAGGAGTCAAACAGATCTATTTCAAGTGTTCTCCACAGTTGGATCAATTCTTTGGAGACTCCAGAGAAGTTTCCATTCATGATGATCTGCCCTGGTCTATTTTGATGAACACCTGTATGATTAATCCCAGCCTGGATTTTCTCTTTTCCTTTTTCTGGATGATTTTCTGTCAGGTTCTCCACATCTCTTCTTTGCTAGAGTACAGACAGTATAAATACTAGCCAGTGATGAATTGTACCCAGACTGACAGTTTTAGTTGTGCTTTTTTTTCATAGAGTCTGTTGTCTCACTAGGAGAGCTGAAATCAACCTGTTGATCAGGGTGCAGTCATCTTGGAAGTCCCGGAGCAATCTTCCTCAAAGTTCAAAATGTTATCCCTTCAGACCCTTTTCCCCTTGTCCCCTTTCTTGCTTTTGTTATAAAGCTAGACTTAGAAGATGCCTAACCATTACATTCCCATTGCCAAGCATTTCATATTTTAAGATTTTCAAAGTCTGGCTCACATTATCTGTTCTCTGTTGTACCCATTGGACCAGCCAGTACCCTAAGAGTATTTAAAGTGTCTGACTCCAGTGATTTCTTCTTGCAAACTTCAATGCATTGATATTTTTCCATATTTTGCAATAGTCTTATGTTTGCAGCATCTTTTTCCGGTTATCAAGAGTCCTTCGCAATTGATCAGAATATTCTACTTTGGGTTTTCAAGTGAACTTACAGAAATGCAATGTTATCCTTTTTGTCAGATTTTTTTTGTGGAGTGTCGTTAAAATTCTGCCCAGGAAGGAGCATTTCCTTCTACCAAAGTATAGATATTCTAAAGTTCTTCCTGAGGTTTTCTGAGCAAAGCCGAGTATCTGCGAGGACATTTCTCAGGATTTGGTGTACATGGCTTCTGTGATCCTTATAAATCCCATGGCAAGACTTCACGTGAGAAAATCTGGTATTTACACTATCTGTCTTTTCAGGGCCCCATTTTGTGGTTCTGTGGTGGGTAGACTAGTTATCTTAGAATGCAGGTCTCCCATTCTCCCGTCCATCACCTCTACAGTCTGTCACAAGAGATGCTTCAGGACCTAGTGTGAGGATTGGTTTCCAAAGATGTGAAATTCAAGGTCCTTGGAACAAATATAACTGGCAAAAGCACATAAATATCAGTGAGATGATGGCAATAATAAAAGCATTGAAAGCCGTAAATCGTCTCAGGTCTCCAGGACCTTTATAGGTTGTCATAGACAACACATTAATGATATTGTACATAAATAGGGAGTACCTTTTCAGACTTGTTATGATAGCCAGAGAGGTAATAACTCAGGTCCATTCCATCAGAGCAAAACATTATAGCAGACAAGCTAAGCAGGACCAGGGCAAGACCATCATGAGCATAAACGTCACTCTGGAGTCTCCAGAGAATTGATCCCACTGTGGAAAACACCTCAAATAAATCTGTTTCCTTTCTGTCAGAACAGACTACTAAAGATATTCTGCTTCATGATTCCTTGCAATCTTGAAAGACAGATGCCTTCTCAATCCCATGGACAGGAAAGTTCCTATATGTCTTTCTACCCTTGGCACTAAAATACATGTTTTTTCTAAAGGTTCAGAAGAACTCCCCAAAGATTATGTTGGTGACTCTCTTCTGGCCCAGGCAACAGTGGTTCTCCCTTCTTTTGAATCTGGCCAAGGGGATTACAACATGTTTTCCCATAGACAGGATTTAAGCACACACAAAACAGGGGGGTTGTTTGATACATCCATCCTAAAGACTCTTCAGTTGACTGCCCGGATGAATGCATTTTGATATCCTTTATGAATACTTTTTTTTCCTGAGGATGTGCAGCAGGCGTTGAAGGAGGCATAAAAATTTGCTAATAGGAAATCTTAAATGTGCAAGTGGGAAAGATGTTTTAGTTTGTGCATTTCCAAGAACCTGGTCCCTTTTAAGGCCTAGCTGCCTCTGATTCTTGATTATTTGTGTGACTTGCTGTCCACTGGCCTTCTTACTCTTTTGCCAGGTTCATTTGTCATGTATTTTTTGCTGGTCTGCACATGGATCCTCCCCCATTTCTATTTGTCTGCAAGTCAAGCAGTTTTTGAAAGTGGGCTTATATATCCACCCTCCAAGAAAACAAGTGACTTCGCCTTGTGATCTTAATTTTATTCTTGAAAAGATTACTCTTTTTTTCCATTTGAACTAGCTTATCTGGCTGAAAGTACAGTTGTGTAAAATCATGCCATAACAGTAGATGTCCTTCTCCTCACTGTTGTAGTATTCCTTAATAAGGGGATGTCTCATCCTATGCAACCCAACGCTCAGCCAGTGTACATTAAGTTAAACGATCTTGAGTGTACTGTACGTCACATTTATGCTCCGGCATAAAAGGAATGTATGGATGCAACTACCCAGAACTGACTTGCCCCAGTAGAGAACAAGTGTCATTGGACAAAGGAGTCCATGCACAACCAGAAGGAAAAAATGCAGAAGAAATGAGGGGGTTGGAGGGAGGGAGCAAATACTGAAATGGTGAAAAGAAGGAAATCTGCTGTTATGGTAAGATTTTTACACAACTCTACTGTGTCCTCCTAAATTGCTGTTACAGTAATCCTAAATATAAGGGGAGAGTAAAAAAAAAAAGTTCAAGAAACAGAATAGGAGGTGGAAGGCTGAGAACATCCTTCAACAAACCCACATAAAATGGTTTCAGTAAAACCTGCTCTGGCCCTAGAAACCATATCCAACTTATAATGCTTAGTAAAAGTATGCACTGAAGGCCAGGTAGCAGCCTCAAGGACGGAAGCTGTGTCCAATCCCTTGAAGAAGGCATCAGAAGAGGCAACAGCCCAAGAAGAATTAGCTGTAACAGAAGCAGACAGAGACTTGCCATGAAAAGAATAACAAAATGAAATCCAGGAGGAGATGGTTTGCTTTGAAACAGCCAAACCCAAAGATCTGGGATGAAAGGAAACAAAAAGCTGATCAGACTTATGAATAGTCCTAGTTTTATCCAAATAGGACTTGAGCTGTCTGTACCAATCCAAGGTATTCAGGACCCTCTCAGTGGCAGACTGAGGAAAAGGGAAAAAAGGAAGGGAGTTGAACTGACTGATTTAAGGACAACTCATTCACCAACTTGGGCATAAAAGAAGGATTAGTATGAAGCGATACCCTGTCACTGTGAAAACACAAAAAAAAGAGGAATGACAATAAGGGCTTGGAGCTCAGAAACCCTCCAAGCAGAAGTAAGAGCCAGCAGCAGCAAAACAGTCTTCCAGGTACAATGCTGCAAAGAAACAATCTGCAGCCTCAAAAGGAGCCTGAGTCAACTTCTCCAAAACAAAATTAAGGTCCCAAGGAGGAAGAATAGGCTTTCTTGGAGGCCTAATATGCAGGACACCCTTAAGAAATTGTTTGACCTAAAAACAAGAAGTCAAAGGAGGAATGAAATGCAGACAGTCAGAAACGGGTCTTCATGGAAGAATAGGCCAAGCCAGACTGGAGCAACTCGCACAAATAAGAGTGGACCAAATGGACCCCCACTGAAAAAGGGTCCTAGTTTATAGCACCAGACAGAAAACCTCTCCATTTGGACACACCAGATTTTTCTGGTTGAGGGTTTCCTTGCTTTCTGTAAAACCTGGAGCACATCATCAGAAAGAGGTGCCGGAAAGGGATCAAAACCCGATCATCCACAGTGTCAGTTGCAGAGTGGACATCTTGGGCTGGATGAGAGAGCCCTTGTCCTGTTGAGGAGATCCATCTGGTGAGGTAACTTGTGATGGTTGCCCCTGTCCAGATGCATTAAAGGGGGGAACCAGCACTGCTGCACTCAAAAGGAGTCACTAGCAAGATTTTTGGGGAGTCCAGCTGAATCTTCTTCAGGACTTGTGGAAGTAGAGGGAAAGCATAAAGAAACCTCTTCCCTTCCATGAAAATAATAGGGCATCCGTCTTCCAAGCTAGATGGCATGGCACTCTAGAACAGAAGAGAGGAAGCTGCCTGTTTAGAGGGAAGGCACAAAGATCTACATGAGGAATACCTCACCAATGGACAGTGTCCAGAAACAGGTCTACCTTTTCATTGAATCTTATTTCACTGAATTTCATTTCACCCTGACCACATCGCTGAAAACACAAATGACTGAAAACTCATTTCACTTAACTGAACTTAGTATATTTGGCACTGTGTAGAGTACTGTAAGGCAAGTAAAAGGTATATGCCCTTTTCCCCACTGTACTGCGAACCTGGAGTTAGTATATATAGTTAGGGTGGGTGTGGGGACACTATTGCTTCTCTTTCTGGGGCAAGAAAACTCGTAATCTTTTCATGCTTTGATTAAGCTCCTGCCAGTTCAAGCACATGGAAGGCACGCTTAAGCTTTGACAAGCTGTCCAGTTATAAGAGGATGAAACCTCCTAATAGCGTGGACTACAGTAACAATTGCAGTGAATAGTTGGTTCAGGATGTCTAGGCATCCTCCACCTTCTCCCTGCACATTAGTATCACAGAGATGAGGGCAGTTCTTTCTTTCTGCTTTTCAGGACTCCCTTTCTCGGGGCATGATTGCTATCCACTCTGACAACATAAAGTGGTTTCTTTTATCAAAAAACAGAGGGCACAGTTTACACCTTATACTGAGAATCAGTGAGTGTGTTTGATTTGTTCAGATTCTGATGTTAAATCACATCCCTGGGGAAGTTGGTTCTCTGGACAAGATATGTCAATATTTGTTGATGCCCTGGGAATCAGTGATTCAGAATTTTTTTTCTATGCTTTTTGCTTCTGTGCCTAGCAACACTCCCCAACTGGATTCTGCCTATCCATTCCCTTTTACTAGGGAATTATCATTGTATATTAGAGAGGTGAAAGCCATCCATAGGGGCCATCATACTTGGCATGAGGGCTGCTTGTACCCTTGCTGCATCCTGGCAGTGAGGGTATTTGTAAGGCCTACCCAGCCCCCAACAGCTAGGGTTACAAGCTACCTGTGTTACTACAGGGACCAGCAATACTTTTCCCTTCTGTGAGTACATGCTTCAATTAACATGTTAATAAAATCCACAACAGCCAGCCAGCCATTCACTTACTCAGGCCTACCACATGGCTTCTCCAGTTCAACTCATTACCAATAGTTTTTTTGTTCTGTTTTCAAGTTGCTCAGATTACCTCTTCTTCTCAGAAGTGGAATACTAAAAAAAAACGTACAAAGATAAATGGACTCTCTTCTCTACACTGACCAGATTTAAAGGAATTGACCCCTTCTCAGCATCTGTTCCACTGATCCCAGATTAACTCTCTGAGATATGTTTTTATTCCAAGCTGAGTTACTACTCCACCAGAGTACATTTAGCAGCCTTTTCTATTTACCAGGCTGGGTTGCACTCTTTCACATTAATCACTTTGAGTTTGCAAAGATTTCCTGAGGGATACTTTCCTGCTTGGATTCTCCTTGTAGGATGTTCTTTGTGTTTCATTGTTGCAGTCATCACTTGTGGGTTATCCCTGCTGGGTAGCCCTCGGCCGGCCTGAATACCAGAATAAAGGATTTCCCCCCTGCCTCAGCTGTTCAGAGAGTATGGCTGATGTCAGGTCATCAGGGCTATAAAGGGTGACAGCCAACACCATTACATCAGTCTTTTTTGCTGTGTAGCCTGAAGCAGAAGCAGTTTTATGAGTACATCGGTTGGCCATTTGAGGAAAACCGTCTAAAGCTAAGTAACCCATTTGGTAACATTTTCTTGCTTTTAACTGATGTCAGAGAAAGTTAACAATTGTCTCAGTTGCGGAAAGCAGATCCCACACCGAGACTTCCATTCTCTGTCACTTGTTTAGCCCCAGATCACAACATCCCTGGGTGTCGGTTCTGTTCCCTGTTTAAAGCTAGAACCATATAAAAAATGGCGTCTGTCTCTCAACCACCTACAGACTTTCCTAGAAAAAAGAAAGAAAAAGATAGAGACAGGCCTCTAAAGATTAGGCCCTCTGACAACTCAAGTCAAAAGTGTGGCACTTTTCCACTCAGGGCTACAGATGAACTCAGTGAGGCGCCTTCGCAGCCACTGATGCCAGCCGAGGAACTGTTGCAGGTCTCTCCCAAGACCCATTCGGAGTCTTGTACATTCCCAGATCCATCTCTCTCTACTGGTATGTCGCCTCTTCCTCACGCGGTCGGGTCCAAAGCTGCTTTGTAGGCACCAGCTTTTCGCCAAGACTCTTCCGACTACCAAAGCCAGACTGAGACTGACGACAACGCCGCCAGTTAAAATCACTTTGTATAAGACTATTGACCCATCCAGGCCCAAGCCTAAGACTAACCCCCAAAATGGCCCCCCCAGGACCCAGCCACCAGCCTACACCCAGCCAGCTTGCTCCTCAGTCGCAGCAACTGCTCAAGATGGCAGAAGACTTGATGATTCTTATTAGGGGAATCCTCCCACCCCAGCCAAAAGAAAGATGCCTCCCCTGAGGCCCTCTCTGACCAGGAATTAGAAAACTCTGTCCTTGAAGAGTCAGACATAGAGTACCAGCCCTTAGCAGCATTTGAGGACTCTGATGCTGATGACCCCATTCCTTCCACCTCCCCACCTGAAGACCTTCCTTTGGGGAAACCTTAAATTCCCTCAGAGAGCATTTTCAATAGGAGGCCCAAGATTACCCTCAGTCTAAGAAGAGATTGAGAGTTCTTGACCTGCCCCAGCATAAACCTCTAGCCATTCCACCTATCCTGGATGTAGTGGAGGATGTTTTTCTAGAATCTGCCCTTTGACCAGATTCTCTCCCCCAGCACCCAGAAAACCAGACAGATCTTACAGGGTTCAAGACACCCACAAATATCTTTTTAATAATCCTACTGCAAACCCTGAAGTCATTACTCAAGGCCCTAAAGGAACTAGGGCAAGCTCATTTAGAAATTCCTTTCCAACTGACAAAGAAAACAGAGCTTTAGACAGAATGGAGAAAAAGGTATACATTTCAGCCACATTAGCTGTAAGAGCATTAAACTGTCAATTTCAGCAAAATGTCCTTGAACTGATTAAACAGAAGTTAACTTCCATTCATGACAATAACACTACCAGAGAATTAACAGACCTCATACAGTCTAGCTCTCAGGTAGCCAAACACTCCTTACATTGTGGTTTTGATGTCTTACAAGCTTATACCAGGGCTGCAGTAACAGACTCAGTAATCAGAAGGTATGCCTGGTTAAGGGAACAGCCTTTGCCTGACCAAGTCAAATCTAAGCTGCTAAATTCTCCCTTGGATAAAGGCCAGTTGTTTGGGCCTAAAGCAGAGAAGGTCATTAAGAAAATGGAGGACAAAGCCAAGTCCATGCAAACTGTCAAGGACTTGTTACAGATGCAACCTCCCAGGTTCAGCAAAAACGTCCCCACAAAACACTGGTCCTTTCCCTCACAGACCAAACCAGTCCAGATAAAGGGAAAGAGAGACAGAACCCCTAGGCTTCAGTCCTATAGCCAACAAAGATGCAGGCAGTGGTCCACTGCCCCCCCCCCCCTAGGCAAGGGAGTTCTAAACCAACCCCCTTCTCCAAGGACTCACAATGACTCTCTCCCCTCCCCTCTGCCCCTTAAGTCACCCAACAGACTAGGTGGAAGACTTTCCCTCTTCGTAAAAAACTGGCAGGCCATCACCTCAGATCTATGGATCCTAAAAAGTATTACCAGGGGGCACATATTCTATTTCAAAGAGAAACCAAAAAGGTCAGGTTGCCCAGACGTCCCTTCAAATCAGAGGACAGAAGCTATTCACCAGATCAGAAAGCTTCTTGCCCAGGGTGCTGTAGAACCTGTACCAAAGGAACAGACTAGAAAAGGATTTTATTCAAGACTCTTCCTGTTCCCCCAGAAAAGAGGGTACCTGGTGCCCTATCCTAAACCTCTTCACCCTGAATCTGTTACTCCTTGTTCCAAAATTCAAGATGCTGACTATAAAGAATACTACCTATGTTCCTGGCACAAGCCTGACTAGTGACCCTAGATCTGAAGGATGTCTACCTGCATATCTATCAGGCAGTCCTGCAGGAGTTACCTAAGGTTCAGAGCAGGGTCCCAGCATTTTCAGTTCTCTGCTCTGTCTTTGGCTTATCCACTGCTTCCAGAGTCTTTACCAAGTGCCTGGTCCCAGTCATTGCATTTTGCAGGCAGAAGGGCATACACATTTATCCCTATCGTGACGACTGCCTCATTCAGGCAGAAACCAAGGAAAAACTCCTGCAGGACCTCTCTTCATGCAAGCCTAACTAACCTCTCTGGGATTCACCATAAACCGGGAAAACTCCCATCTGCAGCGTACATGAAGGATTACCTTCCTGGGAACTCTTCTAGACATCTCAGCACAAATGGCCTTCCTCCCCCCACAGAAGCAGGCCTTCCTACAGTCTTACTTCACCCAGCTGGCACACAAAACTGCTCACTGCCAGAAAAATCATGCAAACCCTGGGATTCATGGCCTCCTGCATCATGCTGGTCCCCCTTGCCAGACTACACATGAGAAAATTGCAATGGTACCTAAGGAATCTCTGGTCCCAGCACTCCCAGTCACTGAAACACCAACTCACCCTGATTCCTTGTCTGGAGGAAGGAATTCCTATGATGGGCCGAGGCTTGCAGCCTGAACAAGGGCCTCCCCTTTGTCCTTCAGCCACACGGCCAAACCATTACAACAGAAGCCTCAGACATTGTCTGGGGAGCCCACAAAGAAACCTTGCAAACTCAGGCCTTTTGGGAACAGAAGGTTCAGGGTCTCCACATCAACCTGAAAGAAATGCTGGCAGTGCACAGAGCAATTCTAACCTTCCAAGAGCACCTGTCACCAGGGGTCCTTTTAGTCAAGACAGAAAACACAACTGTCATGTGGTACATCAACAAGCAAGGGGGCACCCATTCTTAGCCCCTCTGTCACTTAGCTATGAAAATCTGGCAGTCAGCCTCAAACCTGGGACTGCATCTGATAGCACAATACCTTCCAGGGAAGAAAACACCCTGGCAGACCAATTAAGAAGACAACTCCTGGATCCCCACGCAGTTGCACAGGAAGACCTTCCTGCAGATCCATCAAATCAGGGGGAAACCAGACCTAGAACTTTTTGCAAGCTACCAGAACTGCCAGCTAACAAAGAGAGTTTCACCCAAAAGCTTGGAGGGTGGATGCCCTCTCCTTTCATTGGGGCAGTCTGTTGGTATGCGCTTTCCTCCCCACACTGCCTGTGATACCCAAGGGGCTGTTCAAGATCAGAGAAGAAGGACCAAGGACTATCCTAATTTCCCCAGACTGTTAGAGACAGCACTGGTACCCCATGCTGCTCAGTCTGAGCAGGTACCCTCCCATCCTTCTACCCCCCCCCCCCATAGACCTTATCACTCAACAGAGAGGGAAGCTACTGCACCCAGCCCTGGCTACTCTCAAGTTAACCGCATGGTTGATTCTTCAAAGGCAGATAACATTGCAGCCCTCAGCAAGCAAGTGTTACACATTATTAAGGAAGCCCATAGAGCCAGCAACAGAAAATCTTATTCCGCAAAATGGAAAAGGTTCACCTGCTGGTGCAGCAGCAGAGTCACAGACAGCATCTATGCCACTTTACCACTGGTTCTGGGCTACCTGGCAGAGCTCCTGGCAAAGGGGTTGTCCTACTACTCTATCAAGACTCATGCTGCAGCTGTTTGTGCCTATGTCCAGGTGGAGCAGCCCTTGTTCTCTGAGCACCTCTTAAAACAATTCCTCAGAGGTGTAGCTCACATCAGACCACCTAGAAGGCCACCTGCTCCAGCTTGGGATCTAAACTTTGTTTTGGAAAAGTCGACTCTACCCCCTTTAGAACCAGCACCCTCAGCAGATCTCAAGTACCTCTCTTGGAAAACTGCTCTATTGCTAGTCATCACTTCTGCCAGGAGGGTACCTGAGCTCCAGGCCCTAATGGCCACTGACCCCGTTATCATTTTCCACGTAGACAGGGTCTCTCTCAGAACTAACCCCACCTTTATGCCTAAGGTGGTCTCAGGTTTCCCACAAACAAACCATTCACTTACCTACTTTTTTCCCAAAGCCTACCAATAAAGGAGAAACATTTCTGCATACCCCAGGTGTACACAGACTACTAAGATTTTATCTTCACAGGACCAAATCACTCAGAAAAACTGACCAGCTCCTGGTTTCATTCACCCTGGGGCAGAGGGGAACCCATTAGTAAGCAGACCATTTCCAAATGGATCTCTCATTGCATACATTTCTACTATGCCTTCCATGGAAAGAGTCCTCCTAAATCCATCAGATCTCACTCCACTAGAGCGGCCTCTACTTCCACAGCATTCCTGAGAGGGTACTGCTTAAGATCAGAGAAGAAGGGCCTGGAGGCTGCTACATGGACATCTGTCTGCACACTTAATAGGCACTACCAGTTGGCTACATTCTCCAAAACCAGGGCAGGATTTGCATCTGCAATCCTGCAGGGCATGCTACCATCCCCAACATGGCTCCACCTACTTCCTCAGCTTTGGGAGTCTTCCCACAAGTGATGACTGCAATAGTGAAACACGAAGAATATAGTACAGTTGTGTACACTACTATAAATGGAGATGTTTGAGTGTGTTCATTGTTGCAGTCCTGTTTCCCCCCCACCTTCCCCCCATTTTTCTATATCCTTTTAGGGGCTCCTGACTATTGGGGGGGGCAAGAAATATTTATGTAATGGCATCGTCTGTCACCCTTTATAGCACTGATGACCTGACGTCAGACACAGTCTCTGAACAGCCAACGCAGGAGGGAAATCCTTCACTCTGGTATTCAGGCTGGCCGAGGGCTACCCAGCAGGGATAACCCACAAGTGATGACTGCAACAGTGAATACACTCAAACATCTACATTTATGGTAAGTGTACACAACTGTACTTTCTTAAGTCTCCATGAGATTTTACTTTATTTTGGAGAAGCTGGCTTTATCTTCCCTCCTTCAAACTTGTAACTTCAGCCGATTTGAAATTACTTTGGACAATATTTAATAGTGGCATTTATTTCTGCCAGGAGAATTTCAGAAATGCATGTGTTTTCTGTTGAACCCCTGTATCTGCCATTGTTTTAAGTGACAAGGTCACTTGCTGCAGTAATCACCTTTAATGTAAAGTTGTTCTATCTAGCAATTTGAAATTACTTTGGAAAATATTTATAGTGGCACTTATTTCTGCCAGGAGAATTTCAGAAATGCATGTGCTTTCTGTTGAACCCTTGTATCTGCCATTGTTTTAAGTGACAAGGTAACTTGCTGCAGTAATCACCTTTAATGTAAAGTTGTTCTATCTCACCATTCATTCTTTACTGATGGGTTTGGAGCCGATCCTCAGCTCCGACTCAGCCAACTGCAAAAGCTCAAGGCCTTTGGCCAACTCCCTATCCCATGATGCACTCTGATCTTCCCTCAGATCTCGTTTGCCACTGCAACTTGATTGGATGTTCACCAGCTCTGGCCAGTGAATAACTTTTCTTCTTTGCATATTATAGCTTTAGTTTGGGTCTATATTAGAAGACCGAAGATGCATTCTTTCGAATGCGTCTTGGTCGAACTTAAAAGGAAGAAAATGGAAAATATTGAAGCGACTGTTAAGTGAATTCTTTCCCTGGGAAAGAATTTGCTTAGCAGCTTCAGTACGTTGCCGTTTTTGGCACTGTATTGTGGTCTCAGAGTTGGTATATTTAAGTAGGGGGCCCCCCACTTAATGTAATGTTTGAAATTCATTCATTTTTGTTGGAACAGCGATTTTTTTTTCCCTTGGAAAACAATCACTGTTCTGATATTTTGACATTGCAAGCTTTTGCTTACATAGGGTCGATCAATCACCATTCGCTTTTTTAAGCGTTCGGTGATTTAATATAGACCCTATAGTTTTAGTAAAAATTTTATAATTTAGCATTAATATAGTAGTTAGAGTGTGTAACTTGTACTTATAGTTAGATTTAGATTAGATAATTAATCTTTAAAGCCTTTTTTTGTGGTTAGGCCTTCTATTATCCCTATCTCTCTTGAATTAGCATAGTTAGTGTGTTTAAGAGGAATTAGTGGCCGTGTTTTTTAGGCCCTTTATTTCTTCTTTCTCTTTAGCTTAAAGTGTGTGTTAGCTCTTTCGTAGAGCATATAGATATATATTCTAACATAGTTAGTAGGTTTAATAGTTTTAGCCTATATTTTTCATAAGGCACAGAGTTTCTTCCCTATTAGAGTGTGTTGTTTAGCCCTTCTTTTTTTTACAGTGCGTATACTTACCTTTACTTCCTATTTAGTGAAGTTAGTGGCTATTTTTTTAGGCCATTGGGTTTCTATTTCTATTTCTTATTAGTGTTAGTATACTGTGTGTGTTAGAGTGCAATTGTAGCCCTTCTTTTTACACAGGGCGTATAAATACTTTCTGTGTGTGCTGATTGTTTAAGGCTTGAATAATTGTTGTGTGAATTATTTTTTGCTGTGTGGAAGATGTCACACCAGGAAAAAGAGAAAGCCAAGTCTGGTTTCAAAAAGTGCCCTAGATGTGTGCAAAAGATGTCTATAACTGATGGACATATTGAATGAATGTGTTTACTGCTTGGGTGAGGTTCACCTGCAAGAAAGCTGCTCTATATGCCACTCCTTCAGCTCAAGAGTGTTGCATGAGAGGAAGAGAAAGTTGATGGACAAAGGTCTGCTTAAGTCATCATGTCAGGAATCATTGCATAAGCCAGACAAATGCTCAAAGAAGACAGAGCCAACAAAATCTCCATCTACAGCAAAGTCAGCTTCCAGTAAAGCATCGACATTGGTTCCACAACCTTTGGAACCGACTGTCGTTATGGTTAAGAGCAGATCCCCAACCTTGGAGCTGGTATCTCCAACCTTAAAGTCTCCAATCCTACAATCTGTGGCCTCGTCACATTCCTCACAGGCCTCAAGTAGGCTGTCTGATCTGGATGTGGACCGTGTGGTGAAGCAGCTCCTACAGATACCGGCACTAGCAAAAATATTATCAGCACCGACCCGGGGGCTTTGGAGCCTACATCTTCTGTTCCTCCTCCGACTCGTATAGATGTTTCAGACCTGGAGGGCATGGAACTGATGATTGTGGACTCTTTGGGTCTGACACCTTCTCTAGGTTTTTCGGTCCCGACTGCCCTGATACCCTTGGCGCCGACCAAGGAATCTCAGGGCCGATACTCACTGGTTGGGTCCAGGGAGGACAGTCAGATTGACTTGTTGGTGCCAACTTTACCTCTCGGGGCTTCGGCTCAAGTGAGCTTGGCCCCGACCTCTGGCTCGGAGCCCTCTGTACCAGTGCAGACGATTTCCATTGGTTCTTTGGATCCGAAGGATTCTTCTCGTCAGGACAGAGGGGCCTTTGAAGCTATGAGAAGGGCTTTGTCTGCCCCAACAAGCACTCCATCAGTTCAAGCAGCTCCCTCCTTGAAAGCACCGGTGTCTGCCTCTTCATCACATGCTCCTTTGAAGCATAGAGATCCTGAGCCTCAGGAAGCTCCATTAGGTGAGTCATGTTCTTCCAAGACCTCTCCAGAAGTCCTCACTGAAGAAGTGCCTAGGAAGAGACTCTGCAAGAGAAGAATTTGGACTCCCCACAGAAGTCAGTCACTTCGGATACTGACTTGGATGAGTCAGAAGTGTCTCCACAGTCCCCCTCAGAAGATATCTCCTTTGCAGATATCTTAGAGATTCTTAAACAGAGGGATGGCTGGAAATTCCTTAACCCTTCTGATGATGAGTCAGTTCTCCTGAAGGCTTTTGGATCTCAACCCTCCACCTCATGGGCATCTCCACCCTTGGATGAATTGCTGGAATTACTCACTCAAAGGTCGTGGGAGTCCACAGACACCACAGAGCCTGCCCCTAGGAGGCCCAACAAATTTATTACCAGCCCACAAGACAGACTTTACCTTACCAAAGGAGTACCAGTTGATGCTATGTTGGTGGTGGCAGTCACTAAGAAGGAATTAACGGAGACTTCATCTGTTCATCCTCCAAATAGGGAATCCAGGATTATGGACAGATATGGGAAGCATATGTTCAGTTCAGTGGCCTTCGTTCTTCGATCGCTGAATTACATCACACATTTTACTAGGTTACAAAGGGATCTCCTGAATGAGCTATGAGATACCCTACAGGGTTCAGTAGCTGCAGGAGTTTCGGACAAGGAAACTTCCCAGCTCTCCACTCTTAATTCGATAGTGAACTCTTCCATGCGTTTGTTGTCTTATGCAGCTGATTGTATGAGCAGGGCAGTGGGTACATGAGTCGCTCTCAGGAGACATTCCTGGATGCCCTTATGTTCCTTTGCGGAACCCTTTAAGTCTTCCCTCATTAACACCCCCTTTGATGGTTCGTCCCTTTTCGGACCTAAGGTTAAGGAAACTCTTACCAGGAGTGAGAAAGACAGAAAGACCTTGTCTGCCGTGGATGTATGTTTTTCTACCCCGAACAGACCTTACCCCAAAGGGTGGGGAAGTAGAAAAATGCGGTTCTGTAAGTCTTAAGGATCTTTCCAAAACACTCATGGTGACACCCCCTCCAGAGACAGAGGAGGGGGTAATAATGGAAGACAGCATCCATGCAGCAAGGGGGGTCCACAGAACCAGGGCAACAGAGAACTGTTTTTTGGCAAGTCCTATCAGCACTCCTGAGAGGAAGCCCGACTTTCCATCTCTGGAGGCAGTTGGGGGAACACCTATCTTTGTACCTAGATGCCTGGCTAAAAATAACAAAAGACAGCTGGGTACAAAGCATAATATCCAGAGGATACTCTATTCCCTTTGCCACCCCACCCCCCTCTAGTAAAGAAAATCCCAGACATTCCACCCAGTAACAGGGACCTAGCAGCCTTAGAGGCCCAAAGGTTGCTGGACAAGAGTCATCCAGCCAGTCCCAGCAGACCAAAGAGGATCTGGAACTTACTCAAGGTTCTTTTTAGTTCCAAAGAAAGCAGGGGACTGGAGACCTATTCTGGACCTAAGCAGACTAAACAAGTCAGTGAAAAAGATGAAGTTCCAGATGGTCACGCTTCAGTTAATACTTCCCTTTCTGGGGAAAGACAGTTGGATGGGCTCTATAGATCTTCAGGATGAGTACTACCACATAAAGATGGACAGACCATCCAGAGATCATCTACGCTTCCGGCTGGGAGCTAGCCATTATCAATTTCATGCTCTACCCTTTGGTCTCACTACAGCCCCCAGAGTGTTCACCAAATGTATGGCAGTAGTCACCGCTCACCTGAGATGGTTGGGATTCCAGGTGTTTCTATATCTAGATGACTGGCTCCTCACTGCCACCACCAAGCATCAACTCATTCATGCGAGGGACACAACCTTAACACCTATACAATCAATTGGGGATTACCATCAACTCAGAAAAATCTGCCTTATCGCCATCGCAACAGACCGTCTTCATAGGAGCAAAACTAAACACAGTTTCTATAACATTGTCTACCTCCAGAAAGAATCAGACCTGCTTCCGAGAAAAAAGCCCCAGTCTCAATGGTACTCAAATTGCTAGGATCGATGACAGCAGCAATCATTGCCATTCCCCTCGCACAAATGCATATGTGAATTCTACAATGGCTCCTATTCTCTTAATGGTCCTTTTAGGAACTTCCAATGTCATATCAAATTGTCATAACGAATGCATGCAAGAAGGACCTTCAATGGTGGCTGACGTCTCAGCATGTATCTCAGGGACGTCCATGTGTTTTACCCAATCCCACAGCCACGGTGATCACGGATGCTTCCTTGATTGGGTGGGGGTGGGGCATTTTCAGGGAAGAACAGGCCAAGGCATGTGGAAGAAACACGAGGCTCATCTGCATATAAATGTCCTAGAGATGAGAGTGGTACTTCTAGCGATGCAGTCCTTTCAAGACTCTCTACTCTGGGAGGAATTGCTATTCAGATAGACAACATGTCAGTGGTCTGGTACATCAACAAACAAGAAGGAAACAAATCTTACCCCCTGTGTCAAGAGGCCATGAGAGTATGGCCGTGGGCAAGCTCCTCCCAGCGCTTTCTGTTAGCAATGCACATTCCAGGAAAATCCAGTGTGATAGCAGACAAGCTGAGCAGGGCAATCTTACTGCCTCACAAGTGGTCCCTAAAGCAACAAGTAGCGGAAAGGATTTGCCGCAGGTGGGGCCAGCCTTGCTGCAATCTTTTTTGCCACCCCAAAAAACACGAAATGCAGAAGCTACTTTGGCCTAATTCCCCAACCGGGGGAAACCCCAAGGGATGCATGGGTGCACAATTGGCCCCTGGGTCTCCTTTATGCATTTCTCACTTCCCTCTGATTCCCAATGTATTACAGAAAGCAAAACTTCTGGGAAGGACCATAATATTAATAGCTCCTTACTGGCCTTGGCAAATTTGGTTTTCCTTCCTCCAACCTCATCCTTTGGAAGAACCCTGGATCCTGGACCCAGTTCCAGATCTGTTGACCCATTCATCGGGAGGTCTTCACCCTTCCCTTCATTCCCTAAAACTGACAGCTTGGCTGCTCCAATTCCCACAATAGCCAGGATTTACAACCTCTCAACTGAAGCCCAACATATTATAACATCCTCTCATAAGTCATCTACCAGAAAGTTATATCTTAGCAAATGGAAGAGATTTTTTTATGGGCCTCACTCAGAATGATGTTGATCCTTATTTAGCTACGATCCTATTTATATTGGAATTCCTGACTAAACTTTTCAATGAAGGAGCGTCTGCCACTACCATTAGAGTTCAATTAACAGCGATATCAAACTTTCATTTTGGTTTCCAAGGCTCTAATGTCATGTCGCATCAACTTGCTAAAGCCTTTCTTAAAGGTGCCATTGATTTGAGGCCTCCAATCAGAACTCCAGTCATCTCACGGAATCTAAATTTTGTTCTATCCAGAATTATACTACCTCCTTTCCAACCAGCCTCATCCTGTTCTTTGAAATTCTTTTCATGGAAGACTATTTTTCTGATAGCCATTACTTCTGCTTGACGGATTTCTGAGCTGCAAGCCTTAACCATCAAAACTCCTTATCTTATTTTCCATAATGACAAGAGTTTCGCTCAGAACTAATCCATCCTTTTTGCCAAAAGTTTGTTCCGAGGCAAATCTTAACCAATCTATTGAGTTACCAGTTTTCTTTTCCCAATACACAAATAGGATGGAACACATGCTGCACAAACTTGATGTTCATAGACAACTATGATTTTACTTAGAACGAAACAATTCAGGTCAACGGATCAACTCTTTGTTTCCTTTTCAGAATCAAAAAAGGGTGCCTCAGTGACAAAAGTAACCTTGTCAAGATGGCTATCAGATTGCATTTCCTTCATTTATAATTCACAAAATGCCCTCTTGCAACAAAAAGTAAAGGCCCACTCTATTAGAGCTATTTCAACCTCATTAGCTTTTTCTGCGAGGTTACCATTAGACTCTATTAATGTCCCCTTGCAACAAAAAGTAAAGGCCCACTCTATTAGAGCTATTTCAACCTCATTAGCTTTTTCTCCGAGGTTACCATTAGACTCTATTTGTGTAGCAGCTATCTGGTCAACACCTCATATCTTTATCACTCATTACAAAGTAGACAAGGCCTCCAGGGACAGGACCTCCTTTGGTTCCACAGTTCTGAGGAATATACTCCTGTGACTCACCCGAGATGGTGCTTGGGATGCTACCCATCAGTAAAGAATGAACGGCGAGATTGAGCAACTTCACATAAAGAAGTTATGTACTCACCATAACATTCCATGTGAGTTGTTCATCTCATCTTCATTCTTACGTTCCACCCTCCAATCCCCATCCAGTCTTCTTGAGGTCCTTATAGAGTGTTTTGTCTCTTATCCAACTCTCTGAGTGGCATATTTATTCTACTAAGTAGTCACACAGCAAACAAGATCTGAGGAAAGATCAGGGTGCTTCATGGGATAGGGAGTTGGCCTCGAGCTGGTTGAAGACCTTGAGCTATTGCAGTTGGCTGAGTCAGAGCCGAGGATCAGCTCCGAACCCATCAGTAAAAAATGAAGCCGAGATGAACATTTCGCATGGAACGTTATGGTGAGTACATAACTTTTTTTTTTTGTCAAAAGCTGCAACTGAGACTAACCTTAACCAGTCAACTGACTTTCCTTTCCTCTGTTCTTTCTAGAATGTGCTAATTAATGAGAGTACCTAGTCTACTGTCCCATCAATTGAGATTTTACGTTGATAAGATTAAGGCTGTCCGCAAAAACAGCTAATTATTTGTATTCTTTTCCAGCAGAAAGTTTAGTCGTAACATTTCTAAAATTACCATAACAAGATGGTTATCTGACTGTAAATGTAAGTCTCTTCCTAGTAGCTCATTGCTACCTGAGCAGCTGTTTTTTCTTTGGAAACACAGCTGTGGATCATCTCTCTCTGCAGCAACTGCTTGATATACTTGGATACTTGGAGCCATGAGCTTAATAAATGTGTTAGCATCTGAAAATGTAACTTGATTTGGTTACACAGAATGCTTTTTTGCTCTATGCATACTCCTGGCTGGTACCCCAAATGGCATTATTCCAGGAGTGTGGCAATAATGCAGCATGACCAGACAAGTGAAATTAAAGTATCAAAAACACAACATGCATTTCCTATTGCACAGAATAACTTGTAATTTTATTTTCTACAGCACAGTTATTAATTAAATTTTGTACCAAATCAAGGTGTTTGGAAAGATGCTACTTGTTTTTTAAAGCTGACAGAAGTTAAAATTCCCAGTATCAAGTATTCCTGACAAGTTTTTTTCTTTGGTAGCCAAAAAACAGCCTTTCTCAAGAAATTTGGCCTACATGGGTAATGAAAAAAAAAAACAGTCAGAGAGAGAGAGAGAGAGAGAGAGTAAATAAAACTGCTTCTTTTTCACCCTCTCCTACTTAAACTGTGTAGTAAGGGGATCAGAAAGTGCTTAAATGGGTCTTCTGTACTGTCTTTGCCCGGTACATTTTCAGTATCAGCCCTTATAGTCCTCTTCCTTTACTTTCCCCCTGTCTCCAGTTCTATTATATGCCTAGGAATTTATTTTTCATAAAAAGGTAATGCCCAGCTAGGCAGAGCCCTATTCATTTACACTGAAGGCCAGGGGAGAAAAACTCTAGAGGCACTGTATGTTATACCAAATACAGTAAGCCCAAAAGGAAACACTCTAAATGCAAGCATGAAGAAAACTAATCAAGAAACGGCTGCAGTTTAGTTGTTCGTTTTGTCAGTAAATGACAGCTGGTTGAGCTTTTGACATAAAAACCTAAAACAAGTTGTACATTAGATATAAGAGGATGATGTTTTAATTTCTTTTTTATTCATGTAGCATATGGGGATGTTCATCATTCTCACTGCTGTAGTAGTCCTTAGGTTGCATTGGTTGTTTCCTTCCTGAGAATCATCAACCGGCCACCTTCAGAAAGCTCTGCACCCCCCCCCCTTCAATCTGACTGCTGGTTGGCTAGTCCCAAGGAGGGAAATCAGCAGTCAGAGTGGAGCTTTCGTCAGCACTTTCTTGCTGTCTCCAAAAAAAGCATCTCTTGGTCTTCACAGGAGCAGCAGTTGGCTAAGAGCTTAGTTTCTGGCAGAGAAGTCCCCAGTTGGGGAAACCTTCTACTCAGAAATTGTCCTTTTAAGAAAAGTCACAATTAATCTATTTTCTGACTAAAAACAATAGATTACTTTAAGAAACCTAGGATTTTTTCACAATATCAGAAGTTTCCCCTCCAACATACTCCCCCCAGCTATCAGCAGGGACCAGGTGCTGACAGAAGTTGCTAAAACATTAGCGCCATCTCCGTGGGTCCCTACGACATCCTCAGTTGTCTCCTGAGTAGTGTAAAATATGACACAGCCATAAACAAGCTACATTCCAAGTAAATGGAGAACCACAAAAGTCATTTCCCTCCACAATGGTGGACCATCAACTGACCCAGGGAACTACAGACCATTGGTCTTACAAGCCTAATATGCAGAACTAGAAATTAATTATCATGGGCATGATAAACAAGGACATTGGCAACTGACAGACACTGGGACCCATCACAATTACATTTTTTTGTAAGGGAAGGTCAAGCCTACTTAACATGGCAGACTTCTCTGAAAGGGTCACCAAGGCAATGGGCAAGGGTAGAACTGATCATATTTTGTGTCTTGACCTGACTAAGGCATTTGATAAAATCTCCCACTCAGGCATTGTTGACAGGCTCTCTGAAATAGGTGTAAATCCTTTGATGGCTGGCTCACACACAGGACCCAAGAAGTCAGGATCGGTGAGATCACCTCTGTCAAGGCTAATATTCAAGGTTTGTGGCTCACTAAGTGAACAGATAACTGTAAATTGGGAGCTATTATAGATTTCACCCAAGACACCAATATCTTGCAAGTGGGTTTAACACAGACATGGCCTAAGACTCAGTGCCAAAACATGCATTATAATGCCCTTTGAGAAACTGTTAATCCAAATGACTTACTCCATCATTAAAACAGCCTTAAGAGTCAACCCAGTAGTAAGGGATCTGGGAACATATGTAGACAGCAATCTGGTCTTTGACCAACATGTAGCCAAGATAATAAGAAAATCATTCTATGTCACACAACTTATAGGTAAGTGTATGTCATCCAGGTCCAAGGAAGTTATAGTACCACTCTACTGAGCCCTTATCAGACCTATCATTGAATGCAATTCCGTGTGGCATATATCTAACCATACACTTCCAGCAGTTGGAATGCCCTCAGAGGTTTCTCACCAGGAGAATTCAGGGCATGAATACTCTGTAATACAAAAAAGAGTGAAAGGCACCAAACCAAACTAGTAAATAGAAAATAGGTACCAACCCACGATGAAACAACACAGATCAAAATGCGGGTGAGGCACCTTGCAAACGCACACGAATAAAACTACAAGCACATAAACGTATCCACAGTTTACGTTTTCGTTTCCAACACTTCTTCAGATGTGGGCTCTGGTGTGGTGTCTTGAGTCAATCAAGGTATCCCTTTAACCACTCCTCTGGAATACTCTGTCATACACTGATCACCTACAGTCTCTGTCTGTATATTCAGTCTTCTGCAAGTTGCTGACAGGGTATCTTTGCCTGGCTTATAGGGCTTTCTCATACATAGCCCTGATGGATTTGATGCATATGTGTAAAAAAAAACAGCACCAGAAACACTAGATCCCGGGATCTGAACTTCACTTGTGATATAACAGAATGTGCTGGAGGGACAGAAATGAGTCCCAAAATATCCCACACTATGGAATAGGCTCTCTGTCCAAGTAAAACAGTTTGTTCCTAATCCTATTCAAACAAAACCTTGACAATTGTATGAGAAATTGTAAATGTATCCATGGTCTGGCCCCCATATCCTTTAGAGACAGAGACCATCAGTAAGAAAAGTATTATTCTAAATAACACCCCACACAAATTCTTAGTTACCTCCTTACTAACATACCCCCCTATATTTAATGTGTAGTAGGATCTAGTATCAGTCTTTTATATTTTTTTAGAATACCATGGACCCTTGGTTCAGTCATGAAATAAAGAAATAAAATGTAGAGCGAATGCTTTTATGAACTTCATAAACATATTTAAATTGGTAACATTTCTGTTGTCACATTGTCGTGTACATGTTTGTGTATTGTATTCTAAGATGAATCTGTTTGTTTACCATATGCACTTTCTAGAACTGCATCAGCGTTTTCTCTTCATTTTTTCATCTACATACTGAGACATAGGTTAGCTTTGAGGAACTATGTATGGAAACTTTTTCACTTATAAATAACCTCTGTTAATAAACTATTCACTCTGGGAGGTTAACAACCTAACATACAACACAGAGTACCTTTACTTTTCAAAATGGAAGAAATTGCTTCCAGGAATTTTGTTAACACCTTTATTAAATTATCAGTTAAGATGCGGACAAATGTAACATTAACAGAAAAAACAATTTTAATAATTTTCTATGTAAATACTATCATCAGTCCAACATTAGAAAAAAATTGCTGAATTCCTGCCTTCCCTCATCCTCACCCCTCCTCCTCCTCATACATCTCAACTGCACAGATTTTTGCAGAATATCCAGATTTTTGCCTCATATTTTTTGGTCCGTTTTTCATAAAAGTGTGGCTTTCTGGCAAATTAGTGACAAATCATTAAAGATTGAATTTAGAAAATAGTGGCATTCATTTGAGTTTCAGACTTCATACCCTTCGGAAACTTCATGCTAATGCAAAACCTGTTACTCTATCAACTTTCTAAGTTTGTAAGTGAAATATTTAAAAATTGTCCCAATTTTTGGGCCTTTGTCCCACTTTTATTTATGGCTTTGCCCAGATTCCTTGCTCTGAGAGGTTGAGAGGTATGTGGAGTCTTCCTGAACATTATTATGCATGTGTTGTTGCCACAATTTCCTTTGATCTCTGTGTAATTTGCTCCTTCCCTTTTCTAAAGATCACTCTTCCAGTTCTTGTCTCTCTTTTGTAATATTCAATACCTCATATAGAGCTGGTGTAGATTTTGATTTCCATTTTCTAGTAACTGTGTTTTTGGTAGCCAACAGAATTTAACTTATAATTCATGTCTTATACCCCAGCTCAAAAGAATCATTTCCTTACTTATAACCATTTATTCACCAAGTCTTTCTGGTAGAGTACTCTGCAGGCAATTTTTAATATCTGCCAACTCATTATACTCTCAAATGATATGTTCCAGTTACCTCATTTGCTATCTACCTGAGGAAAAATTATTAGAAATCTGCTTGGGGTATAAAATACCTTTGCAAATGTTCAAGCAAAGGTCCTAAATTTTCTGGACTTGGTTGCATACATGGAATCCATACATATGTCTTCCCATTATCTTGTAAATTGCTTTTCCAGTCTCTCTTCCCAATCTTTTCTAACCTCTGATTGATTCTTATAATTATCATGCAATATTTTATATGTCGTAGTAATCATCTCTTTTTTTAATAGCTGTTTCATTCTATAATCAGCTGAAAACTCTTACCAGACCAGGTCTTTCACTTAAAATTATTCTATCACGTTCACTTTGCCTGTACTCTGAGATTAATCCCTGATATGAAACGCAGTCTTTGGCTTGCCATCCAAATGTCTTCTTAGCCTCATCAGTCTGTTACCTTTCCTGCTTGAGTTATTTGCTTGCAGTATCTTAGTTCATTTGCCAGGTTTCTCCAGTAAATTACAGCCCCCTCTTTCCTATTTTCTGTACCCTTGTTTGTAGTCATCCCTATTGCCAAAATCTCCTTTCTGCATTCTTGTATTGGCTTAGTTCTTAAAATACTTTCTGCTACTTTATGAATATAACATTCTCTATGGCTGTTATTATTCTCCTTAATCTCCATCCAAAATTCCACTCTGTTTCTTGAACTTCCCCCTTGCGTCATCATTGTCCCTTTCCGCTTTGAATTGTAGCCTTCTGTTTGTGCTCCTATATATACATATGTTGTATATAGAGATGTGTATATCTGTGTGTAAGCTTTAACTTTGTAGCTCTAAAGTACCCCTTCAAATCAGGTAAATCTAAATCACCTTGTTCTGTTGGAAGGATCAACTTATCCCACTTAACTGTTGCCCTCTTTCCCTCCCAGATAAATTCCTTCAGTTCTTTATTAATTATTGTCCACAACTTCTCCTTCAGTTGATAAAAGTATGCCTGATCTGTATACAAGACTAAACAGACTAAAAACATTTTCACTGCTTGCATCTTACCAACCGTATCCATAAATAAAAGTTTCCAGTTTCTCAATTTTTGTATTATTTTTTTGTTTAGTGTCATCGCACATGTCCTTAGCTGCCATAACAGAAGACTTTTGAATCCATGCTCCTGCATATTTCATCTTATCACGTCCCCATAAGTATGGGTATTGCTGAACTAGTTCATGTGTTGGTACATAATTTATGGCTATAGTCTTTTTCTTCATTAATTTTATATCCTGAAAAGACTTGAAACTGTCTGAAAATGTTCCACAACACTTAGATGTCCTTTTCTGGATTTAACAGGTAACAGAATAATATCTGAAAATAAAGCCAGCTTGTCTTCAAAATACCATACCAATTATACCCTTGCAATTCGGAGTCCCATCTTTTTTTTGCCAATGGCTCTAAATATAAAGCAAATTACAAACAGGAAAGAGGACACTCCTGCCTGGTTCTTCTCAAATACAACTTATCTGAGAGGAACCCTCCCACTTAACGTTTTGCCTACAATACTTCTAATTAACCTAATTATATCAGGGAATGCAAATGTTTCCAAAGCCCTGTTCGTAAACTCCTATCTCACTCTGTCAGGTGCCTTCTCTACATCAAGACCCATCCACAACATGAGTCTTTTCTTACCTTCTTCTTCCCTGTGTATCATTATTGTTCTATTTGTGTTGTCATATGTTTGCCTGCCTGCCACAAAACCACACTGATCCATGTCTATCAATTTTGGCAACACCTCTGCCATTCTTTTAGCTGATATAAACACTTCATAATCCTGGTTTAAAATTGAAATTAGTTTGATGAATCTGATGAGTCTTGTCATCTTTAGGTAACACAGCCACCACAGCTTTCTTCCAAAATGTTGGTGCTTCCTCTCCATTTAAAATACTGTTAAGCAACCAGATCTTTATCACTTTCCTCCTTCCTAATTTCCAGACTTCCACAGGAATGCCGTCTGTTCCTGGAGACTTTCTTGAAGACTGATTATATATAACTGTTTTATGTCATCATCTCCTATCTTAACTGTTAGTTGTTGAGCCTCATCTACCTCTAACCTTGGCATAATCAAGTCTTTCATAAATAGTTCCATTTGTACTCTTTCTTGATTTCCACATTTCTCTGCTTTATACAGATTTTCATAAAATTCCTTGAGTATCTCTAAAACATGTACAGGATTTTGGGTTGTTTTTTGTTGTAGGTTCCCTAAGTTTGGTGACAACACTTTCAACAATCTCTTGTGCTAAATGTTTTTTCTGCTCTGGATGGGTTATCAAAAAATAACATTTCTAAACTCATGCATATTATATAGATATTCTCTTATTTTCTCTTTAGCGCTCTGCATTTGCTCCCCATCTTGTTCTGTGAGATTCCCCTTATTCTGCAGTACTTTAACCTATGTCAGCCCTTACAAGTAATTTCTATTACTTCTTATCTCTTTCGCTCTTATTTTGAACTCCATTTTCATTTTGTGCCAGCCATTAGCTATAACTTCTGAAGATAGTCTTCCCTAATAACTCTTGAATAATGTCCATTGCCAATTCCTGTCTTTTAACAGGTAGGTAGGAAAACCCCAGTGTCTTATTTTTACTTTATTACCCTGCAGTTTCATCTTAGTTTTTATTGGTGCATAATTAGAAATAGTTATTTTATATGTGTCTAAGCTTTCAACAAACTGCACACATGCCTGTGAAATATAATTTCTGTCTAGTCTAGCCCATTTATTGTACCTTGGGAAATAGTAAGTAAATTCTGTCCAAGTCCCTACTACTGAATTCACATTGTCCATACCAAATATTTTCATAAATTTCTTCAGAAATCTCCTAAATCCCCCTGATACATCCTCACTACTGTAAATCAAATTCCAGTCCCCACCTTTAAATAATAGTCCATGCTGAAAGCTGATTATTTCTCCCAAAATTTTTTAAGCTCCATAATAAAAGTTTTTGGTGGAATATAAATGCATGGCATTATAATCCTACTCTTTTAACAGTAGCCCCTTGCTACCACAAATCTACAAAATTTTCCTCATCTGTCACTATTGGTGCCTCTCTAACAGTTAGCATAATTACTCCCCTTTCCCTCTGTTTCTCATATTCTGCTGAACATCCATTCTGAAGTCCTTTCTTTGCAAAATTCACATGCTCATTTCTTTCCATATGCGTCTTCTGCAGCATTGCTATTTGCACTCTGCATTTCTTAATATAATTCAGTACTCTTTCCTTTTTATCTATACCTGTAAGGCCATTCATGTTTCATGGTAGTATGAACAGCATAGCCATCATGATAAAAAGCTATCATTCCCTCCTGTTATGCATGATTTTTTTGAATGTGCATTTTCATCTTTTGTGATACACGCTTATGCTGGTGTTTGGCAGGCTTATGTTTTGCACAGTTTCTCATCTCCATTTGAACCTATGTCACATTTTTCAAAACTTTTTGTTTTAATGAAAACCCTCAAATCAAAAAATAAATACAAAAACCCCCTATGCCCTAGTGATTCAGAACAAACACACAAAACTATGTAGGTCTTCAAACATGATGTTTAACCCTTCAGAAGGGAACAATTGCCCCAAATTGACAGCTGCACCTACAGGCATTATCTAATCTAAAATCAAGGTTACTCATGCTGTAGTGCATGCTACAGCCTGTGCTCCCACTTATACTGATTGTTGTCTGCTCGTTCGAATCACTCTTTTCCTCCCATATATGAAAAAAACAGCTTGTATGCTTTCGGAAAACATTAATTTTTAGCCCTAAGAAAAAGTAAACTGGCTATTTTTAAATAAAACTAAATTATACACTTTTCTGTTTACTGCATTAAAGTATCAAGGCTGCTAGGGAAGTTGTTGCCTCTTATTCAGTTCCATAATTTCAAACATTTTTTTTCACTGAACTGCTTGTCATTGTATCTTTACATTTTGCATTTCCCTCAGCAAAGAATATTCAGACTACTCAAGATAGTGCTTGCACCTGCAGCCAGCTTGACTCCATGGAAATGTACTCAGCAATGAGTCTTTGTAAATTTCACTCGGGGAAAAGAATGCACAGCTGCGCTCAACTACTGACATCTCGTCTCCACTGAACATTTGCCAGTAAACAAGCAAGCTAATATTCTTGCAGTTGTAAGATGCTTAGCATTTTCATGGCTTAAATAATTTTGCCTTATTTTTAAAGTCTACTTGCTTACAAAAACGTCTTTTTACAGCTTAAGCCAAAAACAGTAATCTAGACATTTACCCTTGTAAAACAAAAAAAGAAAATATCCTAATTCTACATATAAAATAATCAGTGCACTTTTGCACTCCAGCCCAGCAGCCCAAGATCACAGCATATGAATATTAAACTTGCTTTGTTCAGCCTTTTTTTTTTCTTTTGTTATACTGTAAAACCTATATCTCTTACAACAGCTGGGACAAAGCTGTTGCTTAGACTATGATTGAAAAGAGTACCCAATGGTTTTGCTAATTCTTGTTAGAGCCCATGTAGGAAGCAGCCTGGGATGTTATCAGATCCCATAGATGCTGTGTTTTTGGTCTTAGAGACAGCATTTATGACCTGCTCTCTAGAGATGCAAGGTGGGGGACAGGTGGAAGAAATGTCATGGGGTATGCGTGGTGGGCATAGGAAAGTGAAGTTTTCACAGAACCTGTTGGTTAACAGGTTTGCTATGTCCACAGGCTTAGTGTATGTGGTATCATTAACTACCAGTTCAGCACAAATTTGGGTCTTACCTTTTAGGCTATGGATGTAACTAAAGAATGCCTTATGGTTGTCATTAGTTGAGGATACTCATTTGGATTCATAGTTTACTTTGGAGGGCTTGACAAGAAGTCGTATTTTGAGGGAATGTTTCCAGTTTAGGGTATGCTCCCTCTTACTTTTGGATAACAATTTCTTCCTCTTATTGTAAAGCCTGTTAATGGCAGTTGTCCATCAGGCAGGTTTGTTCTTCCTTGAAGAGTTTGTATTGGTTCTATCAGGTACAGCCATGTCAGTGCCATTTTACAGGTGTTTGCCGACTCCTATATGAATTCCTTTTGCATAGTTGCCAGTTACAACTGAGGGGGAGGTGCAGTGAAGCTATCCTGTCCCTTAGAAGGATATAATCTGCTTTGGAGAAGATTTTTAGTTTAGTTGCTACTAGCTTCGGGTCTGTTGTGATAGTTACTTCATAAAAGACCTGATTTGTGGTCAGATCTGACAATGGAAGACCTCACAGTTGGGGTGTTACAGCGCCCCCCCCCCCATATTGGTAAGTACCAGATCCAGATGTTGGTAGTTGGTATCCCTAGTCAGAGTGTCCTCCAGCCGGTCCAGGGTGTTGGAGTTAATGAACTCAAGAAACCTTTGGGCAAATGAGTTTGAGCATAAGTAATTTACCTAGTCAATGGATGAGTAATTAAAATCACCCAGAATCATGGTGGTCAGGCATATCTTGATGGATTCCAGTAGATGAAAGTAGGTAGAGTGGATGTCTTGATTCATGGAGGGGGTTTTGCAGCTGGCAATGACTTGAATAGGTGTCCTACCAACAGTTAGTTGCACCTGAATTGTCTCCAGGGAATCATACTATTTAACCAATGTGGAGGTGTAATTATCTTTAATTAATATTGAAGCATTGCCTCCTTTAGTTTTCATGCCTTACATTTGTGGTCTGAATGTGTGGTAGGTGGTATAACCCAGTATGGCTGGGGTGCTCTCCACTGCCTTGAATCAAGTCTCCATGACAACATAAATGTCAGTGTCTTCCAGGGTGAGGACTGCTTCCAATGAGTGCAGTTTCATGGTAAGACTCCTAGTGTTTAGCAGCATCAACCTTGAGGTTGTTTTTTGATTAAGTTTTTAATTCAGGGAATTTTGTCCTTGTGACATTGCCTAAAAAGGGCACTATGGGGTTAGCAAGAACCTTTGCCAGTAGCAAAATCCTAGGGGTGACAGATGAAGACCATCTCTGGCAAAGCATTGAGGTCTGTTGATCATGTCATCCCAGGCTGACAGAAACTGGATCCTCTTAGAATGAAACCAGAAACTAAGCCAGTTGTTGAAGTCAATCATTTTCTGTTTATTTTGTGGTATCATCCTAGGCGAGAGAAATATGCTATTTGAGGCTAGAAACATAACTGTCTGTGACACACAATCAGAGAGCTCGATCATGACTGTCCTCATGTAGTCCAGGAAGGTACATCTCAAGACATTCATACCAACATGTTCTATGTCAGAATCATAATGGTACTTGTCGAGAGACTTGAGTGCCTGCATGATCTTACAAATCCTGGCACCAGAAAGACAGCTGACCATGACTTTCTCCTTGTTCAGCCTGGTGAGGGGGACATCTTTGTGTCTCAGTATAGAGTCTCCTATTATAAGATATTTGGAGTGAATGTGTGTTGCCTTATGGGCTTTGATGGTGAGACACTTGTGTTTATGTCATTATGTGTATTGTCTGTTTTGGGTGTTATGGTTGGCTTAGTATGTATGTGTTTTGGAGGTCTCTGTTGTTTAGGTAGATTTTTTTCTGAGTACCTCTGCATATGTTGGTCCTGTGTGTATACTGTGTGTCATGAGTAGGAGTTGTGGTAGGTAGGCTGACAACCTGCTCTGTATTGCTATCTGTTGCAATAGACAGCTCTGATTCAAGATTCACAATGTAGGTGCATCTCTCACAAATAGTACAGGAATGATTTAGAAGTAGGGGGTTGTCAGTGTACATGAGGCAGTTGCTGCATTGCCTTAGTAGATGCATGTTAACCAGGAGAAAAAGAGGGAAACTGACAGTTCATGGTCCTAGGAATAATCTTGGCCTGGCTATAACAGTTGAAAAGGTTATACAGCAGGGGCAGGTATTAATAGGTTTAGGCGTGAAGAGGGCTGGTTTAGGTAAAATTTGTGAGGCTGAAGATGAGGAGTTTGTAACCGGGAATCCCTCTGCACAGTAATGTGTGATGCACAAACAGGCTCAGACAAGCACAAATCAGTTCAAACAGAGGCTTATTAAAGCAGAAATCAGAAAACAATCAAAGTTCAAATTATCCAATCAAAATGCCCTAAACAGAGTCCTGCAACAGTAACTTTAGCTAGATCAGTCCAAGCTGTACCTTCCTCCCACGAAGGCACAGGGTTGCCTCTCCAGACAAAAGATTAACTGTTTTACAAGCTCCAAAGGTCGCAAACAGTACTAGATTCAGCAAAAGCCTGAACCTAGTCTATGCTACTGTTTTTCAAGTGCAGCAAGCAAGTAAAATGAACAAAACAAGCAGATAAACAGTACTTACAGTTGTAAGAGGAATTCAATAAGCAAACAATCTAAAAGATGCATTAAAATATAGTTGCACAGTTTAAACAAAAAGATATGCAGCAAATATTGTTTTTGTTGATTAGAAAGTTGAAATAAGCAGTTATCTTTTGCAGTCTCTCAGCAGGTATTTGGAAAAGAGTAGGGTGAGAGCAGAAGGCCTAACTCACTGCAGCTTTGAGCAAACAAGCTTATAGCTGTTTTCCCCATTTTAGTGTCATTCTAAGCCTTAATATAAGCCAGGGTATATGTGTTACAGTCCACGCACAAGTCAACAAAAAAATCCATTTTTTTTCAGCCACTTTTTCTTGCAAAGCTATATTTCACAAATGTGATAAATGCTTTATAGTCTTTCACTTATTCACTAATTTCAGAGTTGCTGGTGGTCTTCCTATTCATCTCCATCTCCCAACACATACTATGGTTCAAGTTCAATATACTGCTGATTCTTCTAGTCAACTCCTGTGCTTTTTTCTGCTTCTCAAGGATTTTCCTTTGAAACACTGAAAATGTTTCACTGGCAGTCTCTCTATGAACTTTACTGTCAGAAGAATGAGAAGCAGAGTCCCCTTCTGCTTGCTGACTCACTTTTTGCTGGAAAAACTTTTCCTCCTTAGCCTGCTCTGCATAAAAAATTACTTTGATCCTCCAGGAAAAAGCACTTTGAAGACAGTTAAATGCAGCAGCTTGAACCTCACACCTGCCTCTTGACATTCCCTGATTGCTGGTATAAATTTTTCTTCTGCCTGGTATACATTTTTCTTCTGCCTGATATACAGTGAATAATCATTTTCTACAAACACACTGCCAACTCCAGTTTTTAATACGTTGCCCTTCTGCCACAATTTTGTCGGGATCAACTCTTTCTGATAATATGATTACATCTTCACAAACATAGGCCATGACTGTTTTCTCATGGCCAGGTTTGGAGCATACACCCTTATGTGGTCTTTCAATTAACAGATTTTGCTGTGGAACACCAGTCCAGTTGCTTATTTCTGCTTTCATAAAACTAATAGTCTGTTCCTTCCAGTTTCTCTAGTACAGCAGAAAAATCTCAGGTTTTCTCTGCCTGCTCTGCCCCCATCTTTACTATTTCCTAAACAGTTCTTGAAAAACCTCATTTTCAGCCAGCTTTTCCTTCATGCCAGCCACTGATTACTACAGTTTTATCAGTTGACTTGAATGGCAAGTTAAAGCTGCTTTTATTTTTTTCAGCTTTTTTGTTCAAATTGATATAGTCCTTCAATGTTTCATTTATGTTAGCCACCTCTGAGTACATTTGATTTATTTTTTCCTCTAAATTACTGGAAGCCAGCTCTTGAACCAAAGCTGAATTTTGAACTGCTTTTTGCTGAGCAGCTGCAGAATCCTTCCAGACTTTGTTTTCTCTTCGAATGAGAAAACAAATTGGAGTCCGACCACCACAATAAATGGAAAATAAAATGAAGTGTTTATTAGGACAAGCTCTTTCGCGTGTAACAGACACGCTTCTTCAGATCCTTTACACAAACAGTTTAGCAAGCAATGCTTATATATACATATTGGGTAAGAACTCTTTAATTGAAAACAATTAAACAATCAACCTATAAACCAAACATCTGCTTACAACAATCCAAAACTGTTAAAAAACGTTAAAAACCATGGCAACAAAAGCAGACTCAGACTCCACATATTGTGGGGCTGTCAATTCTGCTTTAACAAATCTCTGCTAAGATCTGACTTGAGAAGTTGTTGCGTGAAAAATATTTACATAATAAGTTACTGTTAAAAGTTCCTGTACTAGGAATTTTAGTAAAACCTGTTCTGAACCATCAAAAAAAGTATGAACCAGAAAAGAAACTCTCTAAGAACCTCTTTAACTATGAGTGTGCTTAGGGGCGTGAACCAAATATATTCCGACATTAAATTATATCAGTTGGAATCCAAACGCTTGTGAACAGTGTATCATTACTTCCTAAACATTGCTATATTAAACTAACAAAATCAAAAACAAATATGTAAAACATGTATGTAGAACGTGTATATAAAAACATGAATATATAAACTTTAATGCATAAGGTAACAGTCCTATTCTTGCATCTTGCCTACTCGCTCTCTGTCCGGTGAACAGAATGTTCAACACTGATGTAAATTCAGCTTCAAACCATCGGAGCGAAATGTTCCATCCTATATAAGGCACCCGTAAATACCTTGTATGTAAAAACATTACGCAAAAGAAAAAAACAAATATGGACAGAGCCGATTGTATGAGGAAAGTATGTAATGAGAAATTTAAAACATTTGCAAGACTGCCTGGGACATCGTTAATGATAAAGCTACAACAACTATTTGATGATCACTAATATGGAACTTTTGAACTTCAGAATAAATAAGATCACCTGGTGTATATAAAATGTGTATATGTAGCGTTATCTCCAACCTAGCTCTGATGTGTGAAACAAGGGCAAACGCGTATTGGAATATAAAATCTGGCTACTTAAATTCAGCCTGAGTATTTATAAAACATGTATGCCATTCATAAAATTTATGAAAAATTTTCTTTAGAGCTATTTAAAATAACCGTTAGCATCATTGTCAAACATAATGATAAGTCTTCATCTATACATACTAAAAGAACCGTAAAAATCTGTCTATAAATATGTTAGTTCACCATAGTGAACATGTTGAACATATTGAATCAAAAACATCAATCCATCTTTCTGGAATGAAACCTAATAATATGACAATTTACTGGAATGATTACACAAAAATATACCTAAAACCACATAAAAATTCAAAGACTCATGATGGTAAAATGAACATGATAGTGGTTCCCAAATAAAGGTCTAGTCATACATATGTTCGTGTGTATAACTGTCTGGTCTACTACAATCAGTCGACCTGAACCTATATTGTTAGTATAAAACCTAAATGAATGATAAACAAATCATTCAAATTGTGCTATAAAATTATATACAGATATATTTCCTAAGGCAGTATATAGTAAAATGGAATGAGAATGTAGTTAATACAGAAAATATACTAAAAATCTTAACTTGCTTGCCCTCAAACAAATATGCTACAACATGTGGCAAATCATTATACCTAAGTCTCCATTGAAAAGGAATACCTGTTGCTCTTCTAGCTGTGGGATACACATTATTTGGCCCTGCGTGCTTTTAATGGGGCCCTTATACTCACATATTGATTCAACCCTGGCTCATATTGGGCTTTAAGTCTGAAAATCCAAGAGAGTTCTACTTGCTCTAAGTCATTGAAAATATCTCCCTCTCTCACATTGGGTGTGACTTTCTGTAGAACCCTAAACACAAAAGAGTGCCCCAGATTAACCACAGTATGTTTCGCTAGGGCATTTTTAGTGTCACTCTTTTTAATATCATTAACATGTTCATGTACCCTTTCTCTCAGGGTCCTGGTTGTCATTCCAACATAGAATGCACTACATGCTTCACAAGTAGCCAAATATATTAAATTCCTATCCTCACATGTTGCTGTAAAGTGTGGTTCAAAACTATAAGTTAATGTAGGATGTATAAATAATTGCTCTTGTGTAATTAAACTACATGTACTGCATTTCCTGCAAGGAAGCGTACCTAAAGTGTTGCCCTTGTGAGTATTGAGTCTGGTAGACTTACTTGATTCAATACATAGTAGCCTGCTAAGGTTTTTGCTATTACGAAAAGTAAAAGAGGGTGTGGATCCTACTAGCTCCACGATTCGTTGGTCAGTTAAAAGAATATGCCAATTCTTAAAAATAATGTCTTTGATATGTTTGATATCACTAGTGTATCTCAGATTTAATCTTACCCTTGAATTGTCAAAAGTCTTCCTACCATAATTCGAGTGTTTATGTATTCTAACATCTCTACTTGATGTCTTCCTATCATACAAAACATTGTCTTTAATGGCCTGTATTCTCTCAGCATCATAACCCCTCTCAATAAAACATTTTTGCAAAAAATTGCTCTGTTTGCGAAGTTCAACTTCCGTTTTACATAACCTTCTAACTCTAATGAATTGGCTTTTGACTATACTATCAAACACAAATCTTGGGTGCATGCTATTGAACTGGAGTAAATTATTTCTCCAACACTCCTTCCTAAAAACAGTAGTTTCAATGTTTCCCTGTAATCCTCTGTATATGGTTAAATCTAAAAAATCTATACTGGTTGAAGAAGAATTCACTGTAAACTTCAAAAACTCTGTGGTAGATTCCAGGTACTGCACAAGACAAAAGTTCTTCTATGTTCCCGTGCCAAAATAACAGAACATCATCCACAAACCTTTTATACAGACTAATCTTCTTAAAATTATCATGACTGAAGAGAAAAGTTTGTTCCCAGTATAACATTACTAAGTTTGCATATGTATTCGCGCAGGGGGTGCCCATGGCTACCCCCCACTGCTGTAAGTATAACTGATCTCTGAATTTAAAAACATTATGTGTTAATACAAGTTCCATGATTGCACATAATAAAATTTCTTCATTTGTATTAAACTTCTGACTTTTGTTAATAATACTCCTCAGAGCTTCTAAACCAAACACGTTCGGTATGGAAGTGAAAAGATTTTTCAGATCCAAAGTCACAAAAACCAATTCTCCTATTGAGTCTGTGGAGTAATTGTTCAAGTTTTCTAGAAGTTCATAAGTGTCTTTAAGAATTGAACAAGTATCAGAGACCAAAGGTCTAAGTTTTTTCTCTAAGTATGCAGATAATGTCTCTGTAACCCAGCCCTGCCCTACTACTATAGGTCTCATAGGTGGTGGAAAAAGGCCCTTATGTATTTTAGGCAGGCCTTTGATGTATGGTATTCTGGGTTTCTCGACAAAAAAATATTGGTACAACTCATAATCAATTTGCCTGCACATCACATATTCATATAGTTCTTGGTGTACATTATAAATAATTTTTTCAAACTCTGTATAGCTTATAGGTTTGTAGGTAGCTGCTTCATTCAATAACTCTAACATAGCTTTGACATAAACATCAGTGTCCAATAGAACTATGGCTCCTCCTTTATCAGCAGACTTCACTACTAAATCACATGCTCGTTTCAGGGAATAAATACTGTCCCATTCTTTAGTATAAGTATTGAAAAACAGAGCACTATGTTTATAGTCATAATAGTATTTATAGAAATCTCCTTCACAACTCTTCAGAAAGCATTCTGCAACTGGTGGTGGTGCAGGCGTGAACACACTCTTCTTTTTAAAACAGGTGTTCACAGTGTTATCTGCTGAACCATCCACGCTACTTTTCTGGTTGAAAGATAGCTTAAGAGATATGTTACGAACGAAAAGCCTCAAGTCTGTAAGGACTTCAGATAGGTTACTAACCTGGGCTGGAATATAGTTGAGTCCATGATTCAATAAATCCTGGTCTGTTGAAGTCAACGTGAAATTGGAAAGATTGACTATTAAACTACTTAGTTCCTCAATCTTCCTCTCTGGTTCTGTTGATCCCCCGAGTACTTCCTCTTCATTCTCCCTCTGCTGTTGGACCTGCCTCTTGTAACATGCTGTTGCTGTACAGGGAGTGGTAAAAAACGCTCTATGTTACTCTGGGCTATCTTCGGTTTAGCTCCTAGGTTCTGTGCATTAGAGCGTTGAAGTGCCAATTGATTGGGTGGTGGCGTGTTATCAGACTCTGCTGTGAATGCAGAAGAGACTCCTGTAAGTGAAACCGGAAAATCCGTTGTGGTTGCTGTCACAGTTAAAGGGGAAATACCCGGTTGGCTGTTATGTGTATCATGTACATCAGAATTGACAGAAGGTACTGATTCATTATCCCTAGTATTCCTGCTCCTGGGCCAGACAAAAACTTGACTGTTTGTAAAATCAAAATAGTCACGTTGCAATTTGCGCATCTTAATTTGTTGCAACCTCTCCCCATAGGAAGATGTTTGATTGAGTATTAGTTCAATACGTTGCTCAAACATGGCCCCTTTAAATTTTTCAATAATGTCTTTGTATAGAGTTTCAGCTTTACTCTTTAGTTCGTCTTCTATGGGAGTGAAATAGTCTATCAGTAACCTCAAATAATTGTAACTTAATTCTAGGTTCATCTGCTGCCACCTTTTCAACAAGTCCGGATGGCTGTTGCCATAGGTAGGCATGCAGAGAACCCCCATACCTCTCGGCACTACTTTAAAATGTAGGCACACCTCTAAGTGCCTCCTCTGCCACGTAAACCTTTGCAGTTTGTAAAGCATATTTTCTAACTCTTTTAGAGTCACATTAAAGTCATATATATTTTCATTTCCAGTATTGCTACTCTCACTGTCTGTTTTGGAAAGTTCCATGGAAAGGAAGGGATTACCTCTCTTGTCCATCAATGTCTCCCATCTCCTTTTCAAATCAATCTTCTCCGGTGCATAATCCAATTCTATTGAGGGAGTATCCATCGTGTGGCTGCAGCGACTCAGGAAAGCAAATGAAGTGAAAAAAGACAAAGAGACGCTGTTGCCCAAAGGTCTGCTCCAAAATCAAAATCAAAACGAATGAGAAAACAAATTGGAGTCCGACCACCACAATAAATAGAAAATAAAACGAAGTGTTTATTAGGACAAGCGCTTTCGCGTGTAACAGACACGCTTCTTCAGATCCTTTACACAAACAGTTTAGCAAGCAATGCTTATATATACATATTGGGTAAGAACTCTTTAATTGAAAACAATTAAACAATCAACCTATAAACCAAACATCTGCTTACAACAATCCAAAACTGTTAAAAACCGTTAAAAACCATGGCAACAAAAGCAGACTCAGACTCCACATATTGTGGGGCTGTCAATTCTGCTTTAACAAATCTCTGCTAAGATCTGACTTGAGAAGTTGTTGCGTGAAAAATATTTACATAATAAGTTACTGTTAAAAGTTCCTGTACTAGGAATTTTAGTAAAACCTGTTCTGAACCATCAAAAAAAGTATGAAGTTTTCTCTTCACCTTTTCTGGTTGATTTTCTTTCAGGTTTTTCAAATTTCTTCTTTGCTGGTATATAGGCAGTGTATTTACAAGGCAATAACTGAATTTTTCCAAAAAAAACCCACTTTCAGTGGCACTCTTTTATCTCAGTTTCTGTTTTCGCACTGGGAGTGCAAAGCATGGAAAGAACCAGATGTGGCTAAACCTATCCTAAGGAGACCAGACAAAGTGCTGTAGACCCGCAAAGACAGTCAATATTGGAGCAAGCAACCCCTAGTGGAATCCATAGTGGTAATTGCAGCCACTAAGAGGAGTCATCCCGGAAGATGCTCTGGCCATTTATCTGCCAAATAATCCAGGATGATAAACAGATTAGGGAATCAGGTGTATGCAAAGAATATGTTTTTCATCAGAGCTATGAACTATATGGTGCAACTTGGATTTCGGCGGGACTTGTTAGAAAAAAAAGATGACATCTTGAAACAGTTGCCAACAGGTGATGTGAAGACACAACTGGAGATCCAAGTGGCAACAGTGAGCACCATCTCTTCATTGGCTATGTGTCCGATTCACAATAACACAGATGATGTAGCTCGAGTAGGCAGCTTATGCTTAGCATTGAGGAGATGAGCACAGCTATACCTTACAGATTATATAGATCACTTTAAAGTAGTATCTGTCAATGTCCCCTTCAGTGGTATCACCTTGTTTGGGAAACAAGTTAAGAAGAAGCTCTTAGATTGTGAGCTGAATGGCAAAATGCTTACAGCTGTTGGAGTAAGGTTCATAGCCCCTCAAAGGACATTCCAGAGAAATCAAGAAGGGGCCAAGAACCTGTGGTTTTGTAAATCCCAGAAGCTACAAGAGAGACAACAGCAGGGCAGAAATTTCTGTGGTAGAGGGGCTTCCAGTCAGGTCATCTCGCCAGAGATAGAAGTGGTCCCAACTACCAGAGTACTAGGGGTCCTTTCAGGGATTTCACTTATATGAATCCTGAAGGACTACCCAGTTCTTCTCTCTGGAGGTAGTCAGGGGTTATTTATCCTCTTTCCCTACACCCTACGTCATACAGGCCATCACATTGGATAGATGGATAAGGAAATTATATCCAGAGGTTAGTATAGTCCCTTTTTGAAAGTGTCTACAAACACATCTCTCTACAATTTGGCAGTTCCATCCAGCTAGAGGAAAACATCCCTGAAGGATTTGGAGAAGCTGCTTTGAAAAGAACCATTCAAGAGGCTCCACCAGACCAGAGAGGATCTAGATTTTGCTCTGGGTCCTTCTTGGTTCCTAAGCAGACAAAAACCTTAGACACATCCTTGAGCTAAGTCAGTTGAACCAGTTTGTCCTTCCATATGTTCTTGGTACAGTCCATACTACTTTGGCTACAGACTGAGGACTGAATGTGCTGTTTGGATCTTCAGGATGCTTGTCTCCACATAAATGCAGCAGAGGCATTAAGAAGATTCCTCTGTTTGCTGGTGAGAGCCAGTCATAATTAGCAGTGGGCACTGTCCTTTGGACTCACCACTGCCCCCCCATGTTTTTAGCAAATGCATGGCTCATGTTTTAGCTCACATGTGAATACTAGGAGCATGGATATTCCCATGCATGGATGATTGGCCCCTATCATCTCCCACTATGGAGAATGTCATCAGTACAAGGCAGCACTTACTCCAACTCTACCCATTCTTGAGGATCATGGCCGGTGTGGCCAAGTCCCAGCTGGAGCCATCTCAGAACATAATCTTTATAGAATAGATTGCATCAAACAGCAAAATTGCCCCTAGAAAGGATATTATCCATAACGAATGAGGTCAGAAATCTAATGCAAGATTTTCAGCCTTCTGCTTCTACCATTATCAAGGTGTTAGGATTCATGACATACACTACTAAATATGAGAGATTTGTAGTGGGCCCTTCTAAGTCAGTGGGAACAAGTCATGCAACCTATGACTCATGGAGTAGGAATGTCAAGAGACCTACATCAAGAGTTTACTATGGTGGATGGACACACACAATCTGTTGACGGGGACACCATTTACCACCCTTCATCCAACTGGTTAGGTCACCACAGATGTATCCAGCTTGGTGTGTATGTGTGTGTGTGTGTGGGGGGGGGGGGGCATTAGATGGGCAAGAGCATGGATTTCTCAAGAGGCCCGACTGCGCATCAATGTTCTTGAGATGAAACCATTTCTCCTACATTTGCAGGCATTTTATTACTTCCTCCCACAGGGTGCAGAATTCATACTCTTTGATTATATGGCAGTAGTTTGGCACATAAACAACCAAGGTGGAAAGTGTTTGTATCCCCTGTGAAGAGAGAGACTATGAGGGTTTGTGAGTGGGTCTTATCACATGGCTTTGTCATAGCAATACACATAATAAATTCCAATACGTTTTCATCATTATTCTTCAACCAGAAAAGCCATCAAGAGATGTATTCTCCCACAAATGGCTCCTGGGTCTCCTTTATGCCTTTCTCTCAGTCTCTCTAATAGCCAGGTTCCTTCAGAAAACCAAAGTGTGCAAAGTACAGGTCATCCTCATAGCCCCCATTTTGGTTTGCCAATATGCTTTCCCTTTCTGTAGCCTCACCTTTGGAAGAAACCTTCTCCCATGCAGTACCTGTGTGATGATGCACATGTCCAGTCATTGTCACCCGGACAGTAAACTCCCTTCATCTGATTGCATGGTATCTCCACTTTGGATAATAGCTAGGAACAATTTGTTCTTTCCAGCAGTTATTGAGTTAATTATAGCATTTCATAAATCATCAACAAGAAAGATTTACAGCAGCAAATGGAAAACAAATTCTCTCTGGATGCAGAAGAATAATATAGAGCCTATGTCTGTCCCTCTGGCATCTGTCCTTATGTTTTTAACAGAGCTGTTTAACAACAGGACCAGTTATTCTTCAATTAAGGTTTATTTGTCAACCAAATTTTTCTTTCATAAGGGTTTCTTTCTGCTCAGTGTCATTAGCTTCTCACAAAGGATTTTCATAGGTTAATAGGTAAGTGCTAGGCTATCTGCCCGAGGGCATTTATAAGCCTAGCCAGAGTGTGTCAGCTTTTGCCGCCGCATCGATTAATTAACTGAGCCTCTGTCAAGAAGAGCCAATGAAGTGATCCCAGGGGTGTATTTTCTGTTACCCTTCCACTCGTTAAGGTTTCTCTTGAAGAGTGTTAGTGAGGGGCTCTGCCTAAAGTAGTTAGGAATTTTGTTCCAAAGCATGGGGAGTCTCTGTGACTGGAATCTATCCCTCCAGCATGTTCTGTTTATTGTCGTGGCGAGGTTTAGCTCACTAGAGCGAGTAGCTCGCACTGACTTGGATTTCTTTAGGTGGAGCATGTCCATCAATTCTGAGTTGGTCATGGCTTTGTAAGTCAGACAGAGGTCACCTTTGGGTAAGCGATATGCCACTGAGTACAGCCGGACTTTTTCCAGTCGGGCTGCATAGGACATGTGTTTGAGGCCAGTAATCCTCTTGGTGAGGTACTTTTGTGGTCTTTCCAGCTGTTGGAAGTGTCTTGTGAGGTACATCCCAAATGGGGCATTGTACTCTATGATGGGCCTGATGAGTGATGAGTAGAGGGGCACTGTAACCTCTTTATTTCTAGATGCGAACCCTTAAGTAATTAGATGGGCTACATAGAAGGATTTCCTAACTACTTTGGCAATATGATTGTCAAAGGAGAGAATACGCTCTACCTGGGTCCCCAGATCTCTTATTACCTCTTTTGTATTAAGGGGGCTGCCACCTATGTGGTAATTCGTGGGTGTTTTGTTTTTCCCAAACGGGATGACTATGCATTTTTTGGCATTTAGCTTGAGACCATGACTTTGACACCAGGTGTCTGTCTCAGTAAAGCCCTTTTGGAGAATGTCTGTGTCAGCAGGAGAGTCAATTATGGCTCCCAGTTTGCAGTCATCGGCAAACTTGGTTAGCCATAGTCCTCCTGTGTTTGCCTGTACTTCTGAGAAGTATATGCCGAACAGCAGGGATCCCAGAACCGAGCCTTGTGGGACACCACTTTTGACTGATTTAGAGTCGGACCTGGAGCCCGCTATTCTTACAGTGAGTTCTGTTTGTAAGCCAGTTGGCAACCCATCTCGTGACTTAGGGGTTTATGTCCAGGCTGGTGAGTTTTTCTATAATTCCCGAGTGGGAAATGGTGTCAAAAGCCTTGGCGAGGTCAAGGTAGGCAGTGTGAACCACCTTCCCCTCATCTATGGCCTTGGTGACTGTCTCAAAGAAGTCAACCAGGTTTAGTAGGCATGATTTGCCCTTAACAAAGCCAAACTGGGTCTGGTCAAGTGTTTGGAGGTTCCCAATGTCTTTGTTAACGAGTTCCATGATGATGCACTCCATAGCCTTGCAGAGGCTAGTCAGGCTTATGGGGCGGTAGTTACCTGGATCAGTTGTGGCCCCTCCTTTGTGGAGTGGAATAACCATTGCTGTGCGCCATTCTATGGGCACGTAGCCTGTGGAGAGGCTGAGGTTGAACAGTGTATTTAGGTGGGGGGGGTTAGTTCGTTCTGTAGTTAGTGCAAGACACAGCCTGGGACACCATCTGGCCCCATTGACGCTGTGCTTTTGGCTTTTGAAAGGGCTGTTTTCACTTGTGTGTCTGTGATTTCCAGGACACTACACTTTTCCGGTATTGTTGTGGGCCCTTTTGGGGGTGGGGGGGTGAAGTTTGCACTAAATCTATCTGCCAGGATGTTGGCAATATCAGTAGGTTCAGTATATTTTGTGCTATTTTGCACTAGTTCAGAGCATATCTGCGAGTTGCCACTTAGATTCTTGACATAGGTAAAGAAGGCTTTGTGGTTATCTTTCGAATCCTTGGCTATTTTTCTTTCGAATTTAGCATTGGATGATTTTATGAGGGACCTTAGTTTCTTACTGATACTGATCAGGGATGTCTTTCCTTCTTGGGATTTGCTTTTTTTCTGAACTAGTTTCATCCTTCTAGTGTATAGCCTGTTTATGGCAGGGGTCCACCACACTGGTTTCCTTCTCTTAGGGGAGTGAGTCTTGGTTTTGCTAGGGATGGCACTATCCATGCATCCTTGTAGGTACTCACAGAGTGCATTTGTAAAGGTTCCTGCATCTTGGACACTGTTATCCTTTAGCGTGGGGCCTGTGAAACTTACCACCTCTGTCTTAAGTAAGGTGAAGTTTACTATAGAAAAGTTTTTCGTTGTGGTTTCCTTGGTTGGGGGTGGTGGTGGTGTGGTGTGGACATCCAGAGTGATTAGTTTATGGCCTGATCTAACCAGTGATGGGTTGACCTCCGGTGTGGAACATCTGTTGCTCATGTTGGTGATGACCAGTTCCAATATGTTTTCACCTCTGGTAGGGGAGTTTACCAGCTGATCCAGGGCATTTGAGTTGATAAATTCCAGGAAGCGCTGGAACTGGGAGTTTGTACCTGAGTAGTTTTCCCAGTTAACAGTAGGCTAATTGAAATTGCCCAATATCAGGGTGTTCGGTAGGACCTTCATGTTTTCCAGTGTCTCCAGAAAGGAGGAGTGGTGGTCCTGGGTCATGGAGGGTGATCTGTAGCAGGCCACAATTTGCATTTCAGATTTGCCCGATGTTAGTTGCACATGGATGATCTCAGAGGTATCATGCTGCGCCACTAACCTGGAGGTGTAGGTATCCTTGATGAATATGGATAAATCCCCTCCGTTTGTGTTTCGGTCCATGTTCTGTGGCCAAAATGTGTGGTATGAGTTGTAGCCCAGTAGTGCTGGGGTGCTCTGTGGAGCCTTGAACCAGGTTTCAGTTACTGCACAGATGTCAACATTCTCCATACTGAGGAGTGCTTCAAGTACGTGCATTTTGAGATTTAAACTCCTGGCGTTGAGTAGCATAACCCTCATTTTTTTTATTTGTGCTGTTTATGGAGGTGGGTTTGACTTTTGAGCCTTGCCTAAAAAAGGCACTATGGGGGCAGCAAGAGTCTTGGCCAGTATTCGAAAGCCTAGGGGGGGTGACTGGTGCAAGCCGTCCCTTGCGAAGCAACAAGGCTTGTCGAGCATGTCGTCCCAGGCTGACAGACACTGGATCCCCTTTGAATGACACCAGAATCTTAGCCAGTTGTTGAAATTTATCATTTTTTCTCTATACTGCAGTATCATTCTTGGTGAGGGCAGGATGATACTCAGGGTCAGGGTCATACCCGCCTGGGCTACATGATCCAAGAGCTCTTCCATGTCTCTTTTCATGTAGTCCAGGGAGGTACATCTCAGGTCATTCACACCAACATGAACAATGACAGAGTCATACTTGTACTTGTTCTGGAGTGACCTGAGTGCTTGTGTTATGTGATGGATTCTGGATCCCGACAGGCAGCTAACACTAACTTTCTCCTTGTCCAGCCTAGTGAGTGGGAAGATCTGGATGAGTACAGTCTGTATGGCTCAAGCTTCCTTCACAGGAACCTTAGGCACAAACTACTCTAGACCACCATTAGAGAAACCGCCTTTTCATTTGGTTTAAATATTCTTTTGGAGACATTTTCCAAACCACCATTCGAACCAGCAAATTGTATTCCTCTCTGATGTTTTTGCCATGGAAAACTGCTCTTCCAGTAGGCATAATTTCATCAAGAAAAGTTTGAGTCACATACCTTGTCTTCCCAATACGTATACATCATATTTCATCTAGACAAAATCACTCTGAGAACTCACCTGTCATTTATGCCTAAGGTGGCTACACAAACTAATTTAAATCAGGCCATACACTTGCCAGTTTTCTTTCTCCAAAATTCAAGGAGAGGAAAATATTGACTTAATTGATTGTTCAGACAACTCTATTTTACCTCAACTAAAGTGCTCATAAAAAATCAGCAACTATTTGTGCCCTATTCTCCACCCATTAAGGGATGTAAAATTTCCAAGGTAACCTTGTCCAACTGGGTGTTAGATTGTATTCTACATTACTACACCTTGCCTGGTAAATCTTTGACCGCACGATGGAATGCACACTCATTTAGAGCTCAGGTCATGTCTAATTTCTTCCTTAATTTACCACTAGAAGAGATTACAGTGGCTGCTAGTTGGTCATTGTTGCATACCATTGCCAAGCAGTATAATCTGAGCACTTTACCTAGGGATTGGGCTTCATATGGAGTGGTTATTCTCAGAGGCTTGCTGGCATAGGTCACGCTAAGTCAGCTGGGGACTCTGTCCATGTTTTTCCAGTGTCCAAACAGAAGCATAAAAATGCATAAATACCAGAATGTTAGATTTACCTGGTTTCTGTCCAGACACTGGAAAACTTCCCCTTCCTAAATTATCATTGGCTGAGGGACCTGTTAAGACTATTTGTTTTGTGATTCATTTGTTAAGTACATAGTTACAGTGAGGAACTTTTACTCAGTTTGGAGAGCTCAGGTAGCATTAAGGATTTATGGGTTACGAGAGGAGCTCGAGCTTGTGAGAACTTTGCAACCTGAATAGAATATGTACCAAAGGTGACCGGTCCATTGGTTTCCAGTGTCCAGACAGCGACCAGGTAAATCTAAGGTTCTAGAAAGTACATAGCTTATGTTTCAGTTGTTAGGCGGTTGTATATTTGTTCTTGGATATTTGGTAGTAATGAACTAGGTCTGATGTTACCCTTGAAATAAAAAAATTCCATGTCGTCAAAGAAGTTGGATATTTGCACAGAAATAAAATTGTCCCTCTGTACTTGTCATGAGGGGCCTCATCAGCACACCTGTACGTACATATTCCCATCAGTTCAGTTAAAGAATCATCATTTATGGAAAAAAAAAAGAGTATTCTTTCCCTGCTACTCATCAAAATCAGAACACATTCAGCATGTATATTTCAAGCATGGACAAGCAGTTATACAAAGAGCAAATAACACCTCAAGGCAGCAGGATGGGGCAGACAGCAATAAAAACAGTTGTGCTCTGCAAGTCGAGGTTAATCTATTGAACTCCCCACAAGGTAATAATCTGGCCAAACCTTTCAAGGGGTTAGTAGTAATAAGCATAGAAATTTCCACCTTTTTTTTTGGAAAACTCTTGGTATGATTTCATCCTTTTCATTTTCCCAAACAGTCACTGTTAGATGTATGGACTACCAGCTCAATGTCTTGGTCTTAAAATTCAGCATATGGACAAATTTATTAAATTCATATTTATCTCCTCTCTACATGAAAGGAAGATCATCATTGAATGTATCATAAAAACACTTTTTTTTCTGACAGAAGCATGTTTCTGAAATTGCTGAAAATGTCCCTGAATTCATGAGTAACAAGAGAGATTTCTTCATGTGTTTTACCCTATAAGTTTCTTGACTTTTTCTTCCTTCATAGATTCATCTTGATATTTTTAGACATTTTTTTCTACAGAGTCCCAAGTCTTTTCCTGTAGAAGAGAATGCAGAGATTTTTACTAATGGATTTTAATTTTCTATAGTGTTCTTAGTCTTTTTGTAAACTCTTGTTACCTATGAATTCAAGGATTTTCACAGTTTCTGTGGGATTTGGCACCACTGTTCTGCCATCTCTCATTGATACTCCAAAGAAGTAGAGTGTTGTGATAGATACTCAACCAACACTTGTGCCAAAGCATAAATTCATAGAGCTGCTTGCATTGGCACTGACCAAGGCACATATGTTTATAATTTCTGAGATTGTTCTAGAAGTTCAAGAGATTGTGCCTAAGGTTCCTGTGAAGGAAGCTTGAGCCATATAGACTGTATTCATCCAGATCTTCCCACTTTCAGCACAGAGGAATGTCTCAGTTGGTCTGCCATCCTGCCATTGTAGATTATAGAAGGCTGGCTAAAGAGACAGCGGAGAAGTAATTCTTCCCTCTCATTCACCTTATGAGGAGCAATGTAAGTTTGAGGTAAGCCTTGCTAAGTTATCACCTATGTCAATATGTATACATGTTCATTAAAAATCAAAAACAGCTAGGAGTCGTTCCCCCAGCACTTGTCTCCAGTATACGTTGTGTACAAGAAGAAATCCTCACAGTCCAGGCTCTCCTCTAAGGGTGCTAATTTTTAATGAGCACTTAATACAATTGTTGAAAACTGTGACTAATATATCCCTGAAACTTCCATTCCTAAAAGGAGTTATCAGAGATGATCTTACTCCCAGAATGCTTGAGCAGAATGTACTGCCTAATTGTACATCAGAATGCCTAACAATTATCATTCTCCAGTTCACTGGTCTGCTGACTTACTATATAAGCTTTAGATGGAAAATCTCTTTCTGTGGTATAATTTGAAGTCACATCCTTCTATACTGTATACCTTTACCTTTGGAGAGGGATCTATGGCATCTTCTAACCTTCGTCTTTCTGACACTGCTGCAGTAGCCTGTAACTTATTTGATATGTTTCTGCTAAAATGTCAACACAGTAAATTGATTGTATTCTTAGAGAACCAGTCCTAATTCCTGTTAAAAGAAAAAAAAATAGAAAAAATATAATTTCTTTGTGGAAAGATTCCCCTAAGGAGAGTTTTCTGCCAAAAGTATAAGATTGGAGCTGACCATCAATTCTTGAAGCCCAGAGGTGTTCTCTCAAGGGTAGCAAGAAAGTACTGAAGAAATTGACTCCCAGGCTGCTGTTTTCTCACTGTGGATCTCAAGACACAGCAGGCTGAGTGCATATGTGGAGGGGAGCCAGAGACTTTTAAAGATTAACTGGCTGGGCAGAATATTTATTGATTTATTTTTATTTATTTATTTATTTATTTGCATTTGTTGACCGGGATAGTCCACTGGGTCGAGTCAGCCCATTTTCAGTGGAGGTCTGGGGAGAAAAGCTCCACAAGAATAGTTACATTGCATTGGATTACATTTACATTGCATAACATTTACATATATGTAGGGTTGCATTACATTACATTTTAATAGACAGTATTCAGTCTAATGCATTAGGTAACATTGGTAGAATAGGAAATCTCATTAATCATAGTTAAACTAGACTGACAGAGAAAAAAAAAGCTCATTAGGTATTTATGTAAAAATATAAAGAAGAGGGTAGGAATAAAATTAAAGGAGGTAACTTAGGTAGGAGCATGAGCGGGACATTCCCATTTGGAGGATAGATGTGAGAAGAGCTGGGTTTTGAAGTTATTATGGTTAGGTATGTTGCATAGATGAGAGGGGAGGGAGTTCCAAAGTTTGGCTATTGTGCAGGATAGTAGTAGTTGGCCTGGGGGATGAGAAGGTTTGTGTACTTGAAGCTGGTTTTGGTTTTCGGATCTTAGGGAGCAGGGGGAGTGTAGGGTGTTAGCGCTTTGGCTAGGGATGGACAGTCAGATGGTTTGAAGATGGGTTTGTGAGTAGTGGTGAGTTGCAGATATCTAAGGTAGTTGGGGAGTTCTAACCATGTGAGGGTGAGTAGTGAGTGGCAGTGATGAGATGAACTTTTGGAGTTGGTAGCGAATTTGCTAATTTTGTGTTAGCAGGCTTCCAGTTTGGAGCACAGGCCTAGTTGGAGGTTGGTAACTAGGGAAGCACTGTGCATAAGAGATGGGAGGAAGAAGGTAGATGCAAACGTTTGTTGGGTGGAGGAGCTGAGATAGCGATTGGTCTGCTATACCGGCACAATCTTCTGGTGAGTTTTCCTGATAGCAGAGTATATGTGGGAGTCAAACTTTAGGTTTACATCGATAATGATGCCTAGCAGTTTGCTTGAGGGGACTATTTCTAATGGAGTTTTATTTTGGCTTGTAATGTAGAATGGTTGGATAGGTAGCTGGTGAACCAGGCAAGGGTGGAGGGAGAGAGATGTAAGGATGGGAGATGGTGTTGAATGCTTTTGAAAGGTCTAAAAATAGTGATGACACATATTTGTCATTGCCACGTGCTAGGTTGATAGTCTCTAGAAAAGAGGGCAGTGATGGTACTGTGGCTGGGGCGGAAGCCGTGTTGGGTGTGGGAGAGAAGTTTGTTTAGGTTTAGATGTTGCATGATTTGTTCATGGATATTTTTTTCTAGTATTTTTGAGAGAGGGGAGAGTATGGCTATAGGTCTAAAATTGGTTGTGTCTGTTTTTACTGCCTTTGTGAAGTGGAATGATGTATGCTTGGCGCCAGATGGTTGTGACGTATGATTCCTGTATAGATCTGTTTATGAGAATAGATACAGGATAAGTGATGGTTTCAGCAGATTGTTTCAGGAAGGTGGATATAAGATTATCTGGTGCATTACGACAGGGATATAACTCAAATAGCTATAGGCTACTGCAGTAGTGAGGAATTCAAACATCTACTCTTATGGTAAGGCAACTTGTACAAATGTTAAGTAAGAAGATTTATACTTCTAGTACCTTGATTATGAATGTTTTTCACGTGGGTTGTGCCTGCAAAAGGTTACAATTGATCTGTTTACTAACACAGTTAACAAAAATAAATTAATAATTAAATAAATGACCAAATAAAGCATTGTGATCTTATAATTACAAAGCTTATGTGCAACCATTTAAAATTGTTCTTGAACAAATGGTGGAGAATATAATTTGAAGTGCTGAAAAGTAATAAAAGATCTACTAGCAAATATGAAAACTGCTGAACTAGTGAGCTTTCAGTTACTAAAACATGTTTGTGGATGCAGTAACTGCAACTGTTAGAGCAGCCATTATTGATAGTCATATATAGATACAGAGTGATAAAGTCCAGTTTATGGACACTCTAGTTACAGCTCCTTTTTTGTAATGTAGTTGCTCGATGTTCTTCGTGTTTCACTGTTGCAGTCATTACATTTGGGTAATCTGCTGGCAGGTTGCCCTCAGTCAGCCTGATTAACAAAGTCTTGGGTCCTGCGTCAGTTGCTGTCCCTTCTTCTATGATGTCAGGTCGTCAGGGGTATAAAACATGCAGCAGATGCCATTACATCAGTCTTTCTTGCCGCGCGGTGCCTGAAGCAAAAGCAGTACGCAAGTGCCGGTCGGCCGACTCCTGAAATTTTCATTTTCGAGTTTTAGATCCAAAGTCTTTTAATAAAAAGCTAAGTACCCCGTTGGGAAAACTTTTTCTTGCTCTTTACTGATGTCAGTAAAAGTTAATAATTGCATTACTTGTGGGAAGCAAATACCTCATAAGGATTTTCATTTCTACTGTATTCCTTGCCTAGGCCCTGACCACAATGTACCTTGCTGTCGGTTTTGTGCTTTAATTAATCAACGCACTATCAAACATTGGGTACATTTTTGCTTTTAAATATTTTGGCCCACACTTTAATTATCCAGAAATGTTGTCGGTTAGCAATCCGACTACTGGAATACCTAAAAAATGCAAAGAAAAAGACAGAGACAGGCCTTTGAGGTCCAAAACTGCCGATGATGCTTCTCCTAAGCCAGTCGCCACTTCGCCAGTACTCAGTGAGGCGCTCTCACAGCCCCTGATACCTGCTACTTCTGATTTGCATGCCTCTACTGAGACCCATTCAGAGTCCGGTATGCCGCGAGATGCTTCAATTATGGAACCTGCAGATGTCTCTACCTTGGATGGTTCCGGAGCCACTGTGCAGGCACCGGCTTCTGAGGGTGTTTTCAGGCCTACAGATTTGTATGTTAGACCAAAGCCATCTTCAAAACTAAGGCCAAAATCTCGACCTATGCCTAAAAAAGGCCAAAATCTCGACCTATGCCTAAAAAAACCAACGCCTGGGCCACATGTGCAAGCCCCCATGCCTAAAAAACAAATGATCAAAATGGCTGAAGATTTAATTACTCTGACAAATGCAAGAAGAGAGTAACACCACAATTAATAATATTATATTTGGTTTTGAATCCCGCTTATTATTAATTGTGGTGTTACACTCTTCTTTTATTAATTGTGGTGTTACACTCTTCTTGCATTTGTCTGTTTCTTGGTTGTGGAGCGTACTTCAGTGGAACTCACTTTTTGTCTTTGGATTTAATTACTCTGATCAGGGGTAGCCACCCCCCCCCCCTTCTAAGAGGCCTAGGCAAGACATTGATTATGAATCTTCTGAACAGGATTCTATTTCTTCTGACTCTTCTAATGAACAGGAATTGTCTATAGCTACTTATGAGGACTCTGATGCAGAAGATTCCATTCCTTCTGCTTCTCCCCCTGAGGATTTTTCTTTTGGGGAAACTTTACATACCTTAAGGGAACATTTCCACTGGGAAAGTCAGGATTTCTCTGAATCTAAAAAGAGATTTAAGGATTTTCTTCTTCTTCCTCAGCATAGGCCTTTGGCTATACCTCCTTTTCTAGACATTTTTGATGATGTTTTTTCAGAATCTAGTATGGCTCCTGATTCTCTGCCTCCGGCTCCTTGTAAGCCAGACAGATAGTACAGGGTTCCTGACTCCCCCAAATTCCTTTTCAAAAATCCTGTTGCAGATCCTGAAATCATTTCTCAGGGTCCCAAGGGCATTAAGGCTTTTACTGCTAAAAATCCTAACCCTTCTGATAGAGATTCCAGGGCACTGGATAGATGGGATAAGAAGGTTTACACTTCTGCAACCTTGGCAATCAGGGCTTTAAACTGTCAATTTCATATGCTAAAATATTTTTATTTATTTAACATTTGTTGACCGGGAATGTCCGACTAGGTTCCACAGAGCCTGTTTTCAGCAGAGGCCCGGGGAGAAATGCTCCAGATGCATGTCTTTGGAATGTGGGAGGAAACCGGAGTACCCAGAGGAAACCCACGCGAACACAGGGAGAACATGCAAACTCCACACAGAAGGCACCCCAGCCGAGAATCGAACCGGAGAACCTCTTGCTGTGAGGCGACAACGTTAACCGCTGCACCACTGTGCCACCCAAAATATCAACAGCATATCATGGGACTGCTTAAACAGAAAAGGATGTTAACTTCTGACTGTGTAGAAAACAAAGATTTACAGGATTTATTGCATTCAGCTGAACAAGTTGGAAAACATACTTTGCAATGTGGTTTTGATTCTTTGGAGGCCTCTTGCAGAGCTGCTGTCACTGGGTCTGTGCTAAGAAGGCATGCTTGGCTCAAAGAGCAAAATCTGCCTGATCATGTTAAAGCAAAATTGTTGGATGCTCCTTTACAACAGGATCGTCTCTTTGGTAATAAGGCTGAAGAAGTTTTAAAAAAGATGGAATATAAAGCTAAATCTATCCAAACTGTGAAAGATTTCTTACAAGTGCAGCCTCCAAGATTTAGTAGGCACTGGCCTACTAAGAACTGGTCCTTTCCAGTTCCTTCGAGAGCCACTCAAGTCAAACCCAGACATTCCAAACGCTCCAGGTTTCAGTCACAAGGGACTTTCAGAACAAAACAATGGGGTGCCTTCTCTTCCAGATCTGGAAACAACAAGTCACCTCCCTATGGTAAGCCGTCTCAATGACTTCCGTTTACACTTAACAAGCACTTACCATTTAGCCGCCCCTTTGGGGGGAAAACTGGCTCTTCATGCAAGAAACTGGCAACTTATAACCCAGGACAAATGGGTTTTAAATATAGTATCCCAGGGATACAGATTTCATTTCCACACTTTGCCAATTCCAAACGGATGGCCAGACCTGCCCCCAAATCAGTGGGCGGAGGTCCAGAAACAAGTACTTTCCCTCATCCCTCATGAGCATGGGGGCTATTCATCCAGTACCAGAAGAGGAAAAGGGACAAGGTTTCTATTCAAGACTTTTCCTGGTACCCAGAAAAGACAAATCATGGCGTCCAATTCTGGACTTATCTACTCTAAACACCTTTCCTGACATTCCAAAATTCAAGATGCTGACTCTTCACCAGTTACTTCCTTTGCTAGGCAAAGATACCTGGTTGGCAACTCTAGATTTAAAAGAGGCTTACCTGCATATCCAAGTCAGGGAATCTTGCAGAAGATACCTCCGCTTCAAAGTAGGCTACTTGCATTACTAGTTATCTGCACTGCCCTTTGGCTTATCTACTGCGCCAATGGTATTTACAAAGTGCCTGGCTGCAGTAACTGCATTTTGCAGGCAAAGAAATATTCAAATATATCCATACCTGAACCATTGTCTAACTCAGGCAGAAAACAGGGACATTCTTCTAAACCATCTGACATTTGTAAAAAGGATTCTAACTTGTCTAGGGTACACTATAAATGAAAAGAAATCACAACTGGTACCCTCTCAAAAAATTACATTCCTGGGTGCAAGCTTGAATACAACTGCCCAGATGGCTTTCCTTATGCCAGAGAAGCAAATTCATTTGGTGACTTACTTCAAACAGGTGGCCACTAAAACTCTGCTTTCTGCAAGGCACATTCTGCAAACCTTGGGGTTCATGGCCTCCTGCATTCTTCCAATTCTATATGCAAGACTGCATATGAGGAAACTTCTGTGGTACTTAAAAAGTCTATGGAGTCAGCATTGTCACAGCCTGGAAACAATGATTCCTATCATGCCTTGCCTGCAACTAGAGTTCCTATGGTGGGCAGAGGCCTGCCACCAAAACAAGGGACTGCCATTCACACCACCCCCTGCCACCCAAACCTTAACTACAGATGCATCATACTATGCTTGGGGGGCACATCTGGCAGGGAAGTGCATTCAGGGCAAATGGAGCCCAAATCAAATGCACCTTCATATCAATCAAAAAGAAATGCTAGCTGTACAGAATGCACTGACAGCCTTCAAGGACTACCTTCATCCAGGACAGTTAATGATAAAGACAGACAACACCACAGTTATGTGGTACATAAACAAGCAGGGGGGTACACACTCCTACCCCTTTTGCAGACTAGCCATGGCATTGTGGAACACGACCTTGACCTATCAAATTCAACTGCAAGCTCAATTCCTGCCAGGAAAGCTGAATATTCTGGCAAGACGAACTAAGCAGAAATCTCATGGACCCACACGAATGGAAACTGGAACCACGGATTTTCAACATGTTGACACGCAAATGGGGGAGTCCAGACATAGATCTTTTTGCCTCAACCCAGAACTATCAGTTGGACAAATTTGGAACAAGAACTCATCACAAAAAAGCCTGGAAAGTGGATGCTCTATCCTTCAGCTGGAAAAACCTGTCAGTCTATGCCTTTCCCCCATCTGCCTTTGCTTTCCAGAGTTCTACTAAAAGTCAAACAGGACAAACCAAAAATGATTTTGATTGCTCCAGACTGGCCTCGCCAACACTGGTACCCACTCCTGCGCAATGTGTCACACCTTCCATTGTGGCACCTGCCTCAGACACCTTACTTACTGTCTCAGCAGAACAATCAAATTGCTCCAAACTTTGAATCCTGCAGCGTGGCTAATCACCTAAAGTCACCCTTAGCATCCCTCAGCAAACCTGTGATGATATCATTTTGGAGGCAAGAAGGCCTAGTACTAGAAAATTTTATGCTGACAAATGGAAAAGATTCTGTGCCTTGAATCAATCTCAAGGGATAAGCACAGCAGTGCCCAACATTCCTCAGATTTTACAATACTTAACTGAGATGCTTGACAAGGGCCTGTCCTTTTCTTCCAGAAAAATCCATGCCTCATCCATTTCAACTCATTACAACACAGAACCTCCCCTCTTCTCTCATCCTCTGCTAAAGCAGTATCTCAGAGGGGCCATAAACTTAAGACCACCCAGGAGAGCTCCAACCCCTGCCTGGGACCTCAATTTTGTATTGGAAAAGCTAACTCTCCCTCCTTTTGAGCCAGCTGCTAGTGCAGACTTAAAATTTCTCTCCTGGAAAACAGCTTTCCTTTTAGCAGTCACTTCAGCTAGAAGGATTTCCAAATTACAGGCTCTTATGGCAGTGGAGCCTTTCATCATTTTTCATGCAGACAGGGTGTCTCTCAGGACCAATCCATCCTTCATGCCTAAGGTGGTATCCAGTGTGGCTCTTAATCAGACCATTCATTTGCCAACTTTCTTTCCCAATCCACAGAACAAGGGGGAGCGGATTCTGTATTCATTGGATGTACACAGACAACTTAGATTTTACTTAAACAGGACAAAATCTCAAAGAAAATCTGAACAACTGCTGGTGGCATTTGCTGCAGGGGCAGAGGGAAAGGCTATTTCAAAACAAACCATTTCCAAATGGATAAGCCATTGTATTCATTTCTGCTATATTTTGTGTCTTTTGGCTTTTCCCAGTTAGGGGTCACCACAGTGGAACTCCGATCCGCTAATGATTGGTAGTTGATTTTTACGTGCCGAGTTACCAGCCCGGATGCACAACCTTCAGCGAAGGTACGCCCATTCACGTATGTCTCCATGCAGAAGACGCTCTAGCTGAGAATCGAACCAGACAGCTTCTTACTGTGAGGCAACAATGCTACCGCAGCACCACCACCGCGAGATTCGTTTCTGCTATATGCACCATGGAAAAACTATCCCACAGGGGATCAGATCCCATTCCACCAGGGCTGCATCTACTTCTACAGCCTTTCTCAGAGATGTTCCTACCAGGGACATTCTAGAAGCTGCTACCTGGAGCTCAGTTTATACGTTCACCAAACATTACCATTTACCACTTTTCTCTAAATCCAGAGCTGGCTTTGCCACTGCTGTCCTGCAGGGCCTTATAGCTGCTCCTAATGCTATATAATTCCTTCCACCCAACCATAGCTTTGGGAATCTACCCAAATGTAATGACTGCAACAGTGAAACACGAAGAACATACTACAGTTGTGTACACTTTCCATAAATGTAGATGTTCGAGTGTATTCACTGTTGCAGTCCTGATTACCCTCCCTCCAGCCCCCTATTTTTCTCTGGCTATACCTCTACTTTCTTTCACTATGCTTAAAAGCCCTTTTGGTGTATTTGCTTTTGGGATTGGAGGTATATTTTTTGTGTTTTTAATTTTATTTGCTCCCCCATTTGGGAGCACCTGACATTTGTTTTATACCCCTGACGCCATGGAAGAAGGGACAGCAACCGACGCAGGACCCAGGACTTTGTTAATCAGACCGACTGAGGGCAACCTGCCAGCAGATTACCCAAATGTAATGACTGCAACAGTGAATACACTCGAACATCTACATTTATGGTAAGTGTACACAACTGTACTTTACTCTACTGGCAGACAAAGACTGAATTGTCATGCTGGTGATTGGAGCTCTTCCATAGGAGACCACTAATGGCATGTTGTGCCAGCAGTGGTGCCTTTTTCGGGGAATTTCCACCCCTCCTCAAGTTGGTGTGATTGTGAAATTTGTATGAATAAGGTCAGAGATGAGCGGGGTTTGCCACTACCCATGACAAAACACTTTAAAAAGTACTTTTTTGGGTAATACAGTTTTGGGGATTCTGATACTGGGGACATTTGCTTTTGTTCACTCATAATGGAAGCATAGTTATTAAACATTTAAAATCTTGGGAAGAGAAGGACAACCTTAAATAGCAGTAGCAGAAGGAGTACTTTCTAGCTGTTCCATTTTCCATAGAAATGATGCCTATTTCAAGAAATAACTGCATAGGAAATGTGTCCATCTGTTCCATTTTTCTAGATGTCATAAATTTTAGCAAGTAAAGGCATCTTATTCAAAGTATGATAGAAAGTAGCCTTTGCGATTCTTTTTTGTTTTTAACAATCAGCCACTTTATTCTTATGGAATAACAAAGTCAAATGCATAAATTATCTCACACAGTCATGTAAAGAACAAATAATCTAGGGAAACATTTGTGTAAGACTTTTTAGTATGTCAGGTAGTCATTCAGAAATTCAATCTGCCAAGTATTTCCAGTAAGTTACAGTGCCGGAAAGAATGATCTTCCAAACCCAAATGCACTTCATAAACTTATTCTTTGTATTAACTACCAAACAACTGAAATCTCAACAGCATTTAAACAGTCTTCTCTGTAAGACTCATTTTCATTGTATCCAGTTCTAAATCTTGTATTTTAAATATTTTAATTTTATGCCACCAACTGTTAGACAAAACACGTGTTTCTATTTTCATGTAGCTGTTTTTTATTTTTTTAGTAGGTAACGATAAAAAGTCTAGCAAGTTTCTTTCAGTTCTACTTAAAGTACACTAGTTATATAAAACTAAAGAGGCAGAAACACTCATCTAACCTGGGTAGATTCATTCATACATTTCATGCATAGTCTTATTTTTGGTGGGGCTAACATGGGGCATTCTGAAAATGTATGACAGAAATTACAAAAAAACAAAAAACAAAACAAGTAACCTCTGTGGTATCCCCGAAGTCTCAAAACAACCCACCAAACAAGTGTAGTGGGTCCAAAAAGAAAACAGTGTAAGAAACTTTGTGGAAGATTTTCAGTCCATATAGCTCTAGTTAATCACTGAATATTAATCATAATCAGATCAGACAAAAGTAGTACAAGTAGCAAACTTAAACTCGCTTTAAGTTAAAAAAAAATATATATATGTATATATATATATATATATATATATATATATATATATATATATATATATATATAAAAAAAATTATACAGAATTACTAAGTATTCAAAAGTAATCCAAGCAAGGCAGGCAGTCTGTTTCCAGTCCAAAATCCTTTAAGTACACAGACAAATTAGGCTGAACCCAACCTCAGCACCCCCAATCCTTTTAAAATCCAGTTCTAGGGCTTGTAAAAAGTACGAGGTACTTTGGTGGGTGCATCAGTTCTATCTCAAACCAGGCCTCCCTTTTTCCCTTCCATCCCCTACACAGCCTGTAACTACAGATGCCTCAGACTTTGCATAAGGAACTGTCTCTATGGGGAGTGAAAGGTCTGTGGAACAATCACAATAAACTGGAACACATAAATGTCAAATAGATTATGAATCTAATAAATGCTCTCAAATCTCTAAATCATCTTTGGGCTTCTGTCCCTCTAAACATAATCAAAGACAACACCACAGTGATTTGGTACATTAACAGGAGGAAACCAGATCCTTCTTGCTTTGCACATTAGCTGTGGTAGCCTGGGATCCAGCAACTCGGCACAATCTTTCTGTGCAGGGTAGTTACATTCCGTCAGAGCAAAATATTGTTGCAGACAAGTTGAGCATGACCAGGACAGACCCCACAAATAAGAATTCCAGAAATCAATCCAGTTTTGGGAAGATCCTCAAGTAGTTCTCTCTGCCTCTATTCACAAAAGGTAGTTAAAGAAATTCTGCTCCAGGGCTCCTTCCACAGTGATCTGAAAGACGCATGCCTTTTCATTCTCGTGTGAGAATGTTAATGTATATCTTTCTACCTTTCCTCTGATAACCAAGATGTTATAGACATTCAGAAGAACTCTCCCAGGCTAATCTTGGTAACCTCCTTTTGTCCCAGACAACAGTGAATCCAATGTTGTCTTTTTCATCTGTCTCAACTGCTTGGATCTGACCAGATCCAAAGCTGTCAACTTTCAGTCTCTTGGATCCATGGCTCAGGCTCCTCCCCTTTGCCATAATTACCCACTGTCCTCACAGTTCCTAATTTCTCCTTTGCCACGGTTCTATTCAAATGTGATTCCGAGGCACAGCACATTTCCTGTGTTTTTCCAGTGACAGTAAGCCTCTTATTTTCATTTCTTACTTATCCTGGTTAAAATCAATATTTCCTCCTTGTAGGTCCAGTGGTTTGGCTGCAGCAGTTCCATCAGCTGTGTAAATTTCTCATATTTAAATGCCTGTTGGCATTCCTGCTTTTCTTCCTCTCCTATATCTCATATATGTGGAAACACTCCATATATTCAAATGTTTGTAATGTTGAATGTTTATGCCGACAGAAGTGATCGAAGCTCATTTGATCACTTTTACTGGTGTTAAGTCTGTGCGAGATTGTGAAAAGGTGGGATCTGGAAATTTACCCTTTCCACACTGAGCAGTCTCAGAGTTGGTATATAAAATTAATGTGGAGTGTGGGTGGGTGCAGGGGGCTTGCTCCCCTGCAAAAATAAATAAAGGTTTGTTTTTCTGTTTTGGCTTTTGATCTTTCATGATCAATGTTTGGCCATTCGAGATTTGTGTGTTTTGATGTTTCAAAGTATACACACACACACACACACACACACACACACACAAAGAAAAACACAAACAGCCATACATATATATGTTTACTATCATATTTGTGATTGCAACAGTTTCATATTCATGAATAACAAAACCAGAAGACTGTAAACCAATAATGTCAATAACCACTGCAGAAACAATGTTGAATATTGAACATCCCAGCCTGTGAAGACACAGAAAGTGCTAGTATGGATCCAGAAGGGGGGCACATCCGGCTGTTTGCTTCTGTGGTCCTCTACATTCTCAGCTTATGATCTTCTGGTGTCATTATTCCTAGATTCAAAATTGCAGCAATTGTAAATTTGATAGTAAACCTGTGTGTATGTGTGTGTATGTATGTATGTAATATGTATAATAGATATATATATATATATATATATATATATATATATATATATATAGATATATATATATATATATATATATATATATATATAGATATTTATGTGTGTGTATGTATACATATAAATATACATATATATATATATATATATATATATATATATATATATATATATATAGATAGATATAGCTATAAGTTATAGCCGAAAAAGCTTTGGGATTCAAAAAGTGCTCTACATGGAGACGCAATATCCCAATTCAAGATTCTCACCCGAATAGTATCTATTGTTTAGGGGCTCCTCATCTAGAAGAGGACTGCCATTTTCATTTTACTTTTGGGATGAGGGCCCTGTTGGATCTCTAGTTAAGGCTAGTATTAAAAGGCCTTCTCCCAGCCACAGCGTCCTCCTCACTTTCTGGTTCTCCTTCTGGTAAGAACGTTTCTGAGAAATCAAAGGGGGGAGAAAACAAAAAAAAGCAGGGAAAAAAAAGGAGAGAGAAAGGGAGAAAGACACAAACAGAACTCAAACGAAAGGATTCCAGAAAGAGATCTTACCCTGCTGGGGCTGTGGGTCCAGAAATCTCCAAGCAGTCATATCCAATACTTGCACTGGAATTGATTTGGATTCGTTAACTTAAGCTCATCACTGATAATCAAGCCCAGTTTCTCTCTTGAGCCAACCTCCCTTCAGCTTTTATCTCCATTTCTAAACTAGATTTTTTCATAGGCCTTCTAGGCCTCCTTTCATAGCCACTTCATGTAGGCTTCTCTGTGACTCTACTAACCTATCTGAAGCAGATATAGACAGCATGATGAGGAAATTCTTAAGGGTGCAGATTGAGATGGGGGTCCTCCCTGCACCTCCCGATCTTCGGATGCTGGGTCCAGCCCCTGCCACCCTTCATCTGGCATCTCCTTCACCATTCTGAATTTTGGATCCAGTGATACTGGAACTGAATGACCTCTGTGCAATGTCCTATGCATCGCCGATAGTTTGGATGTCTTTGACTTAGAAAGCATACCTTACCTGCTCGAGACTAACTGCGTTGGATCTCGAGGGGTCCTGGAACTGAAAGGTTGGTACTTGAGGGTCAGGGTCCAGTCTTAGGTTTTTGGATCCATCCCTTCCTATTGGTGCAGCAACGCTAGATAGTTTGGCACTGGTGTCAGCTTCTGAGCAGAGCCAGAATGAGCCTGGGCGGGATCCTTTGTCAGGTTCTTTGAATCCAAAGGGAATTCCTTCCTGGGTGGTTTCCCCTGGCTGATGAGCTTATTGACCTAGTTTTCCCAGTGGGTACCCCACAAATCTGAAAAAATATTGGTTTCCTGCCCTCAAGACAAACCCTGGTGGAGCAAGGGACCCACAGTAGAAGCCATTGTGCTTGCAATGGTCACAAAAAAGGAGCTATCACAGGAGGGCTCTTCAGTCCTTCTCCCCTAACAGGGAATCTTGGGCTCTGGACACATTTGTAAAGTGGATTTGCACATCAGTAGTGCTTGCATTATGTATGTGGAACTATCTAGGTCAGAGCGACTTGACCAAGAAACTGTCCAGGTCTCTCTTCAGTTAATATCCAAAGTGCCCTCACTGCCTGTTGGCACTTCAAGTGGCAGGCACTGGCATCTCTCTTCACTGACATTCCTGGATGCGTCTCTACGATTTTGCAGAGAACTTCAAGACATCCTTTTTGAATGCTGTTTTGATGGGTCTACTCTCTTTGGGCCCAAAGTAAAGGACGTGTACTAGAAATAAACAAGATGACTGTCAATGATGCCTGCTTCTCCACTCTCCCAGAATCAAAAGGATGGTCAGAGGCTATGGTTCCATAAGTCCAATCAAGGCTTTGTACGTGACTCTTCTGGAGATAAACATGCCCAGGGGCAGAGGGTGAAACAGTAACACTAGACATTGCACTTGTGGTGGGGGAGATTTACAGAACCAGGGATTTTGAGGCCATTTTGCAGAAAAAACAGAGTGCAGAGAGTAACAGAGGTTATATCATTCCCCTTTCTTCCCAACCACAAAAGTAAAAAAAAAAATTCCCAATGTTCCATCCCCTGAGACAAAGGCAACGGCTCAAGAAACCACAAATCTGCTAGACAAATGAGTCATCCAGGAGGTCTCACCAGCCAACAAGAATCCAAAGTCTACTCAGGGTTCTTTTTGGTTCCTAAGAAAAATGGGGACCTCAGCTCTCAGCAACTTAGCATAAAATATCTGCACAAAGCCAAAAATAATGGGGGGAACAAAGTCCCAAAAATAAGGACATTTTAAATATTGCTCATAAACTTACAAAGTTGCTAGAGTAAAGGATCTTATGTTAGCATGCATTTTCTGAAGGATATAAAGTCTGAAATTCAAATGCCTCACTGATTTGCCACAAAAATCCAGAAAACTAAAACTTTTATGAGAAACCGACCAAAAATAAGAGGCAAAAATCTGGACAGTGTGTGAAAATCTGGACAGTTGAGAGGCATGTACCTCAGGCCTGTTCTGGACCTTAGCCATGGGTAAGGTCTTCACCTCCTAGACACAAGGGTGCAGGGTTTGGTTCTGATGTAGGGTTATTGGTTAGGCTTAAAATGGCCTTTCAGGGCAGTTAGACCAGTATTCAGCTATGAATCTAAAATTCCAGATGATCATGATTTAGTCCATTTTACCTCTTCTGAGGAAGGATGACTGGATGTGCTCTGTGGTCCTGCAGGATGCCTACTGTCACATTAAGATAGCCAGGCAGTCCTGAAGGTTCCTTTGCTTTCTGATGGAAACCAGTCTGCCCTTCAGTCTCACCACAGCCCCCTGAGTGTGCACCAGATGTATGCAATGATTGCAGCACATCTCAGACTACAAGGGTTCCGATTGTTCCCGTACCTAGACAACTGGCTCATAACTACTTCCATGAGGGCTCTACTAATTTGTGACAGGGATACTTTGCCCCAGTTATGCCTTTGCCTAGGGATCACAGTCAACATGGAAAAGTCCACATTGACTCCTGTTCAGATGATAGAATTCATAGAATGCTACCTAGATGCTACTTTGCAAATAGCAAAACTCCGGGAATCCAAAGACATTGCTTTATGTCAGCAAGCCTCTGTGGTTGTTTATCATCCAAAACCCACAGTGATATCCATTATTCATCTTTTGGGCTCAGTGGCAGCCTCCATAACCCTTGTTCATCATGCCAGATTTTATATGAGGATGTTACAGTGGACCATCTCAATTTAATGGTCTATGATGCATCAGTCCATCCACTTCCCAGTCAGCCTCGCAAAAATTTGCAGGCTGCATTATCAGTGGTGGTGAAGGTCCCCGCTAATCTCTCTAGCCCACCCCTTTATCCTCTTATCACCTGTAGCCATCATTGCCACAGATGCTTCCCTTCTTGGCTAGGGGGCATTTCAAGGGGAAGATGGTCAAAGAAACATGGATGCCAACAGAGACCAGTCTTCACATTGACATACTGGAGTTGAGGGCAGCCCTCTTGGTGTTGCGGCCCTTCCAAAACTCTCTCCCCCCAGCAGTGCGATAGCAGTTCAGATGGGCAATTTTTTTGTCAGTGGTCTGGTACACCAACAAACAAGGAGGAATCTGTTTGTGTCCTTTGTCAGAAAGTCATGAGGGTTTGCTAGTGGATGATGCATTCCCAGTGCTTTCTGGTTACAGACCGTATGCCACGGAAATCCAGTGTATTAGCGGAGAAGTTGAGCAGGTCCATTGTTCTACCTCATGAGTGGTTTCTCAATCAGTGGCTGTTGAGATCTTCAAGTACAGGTAACAGCCTTGCTTCGACTTTTTTGTGACTCCGTCCAACATCACATGCAGCAGCTGCTTTACACTGATTCCCCAGTAGGGGGAGTCACCAAGGGATGTTGTGGTCCACACTTGATCCCTAGGTCTCCTGTACGCTTATCCACCCACTCCCCTCACAACCAAGTTCCGTCAGAAAGCAATATACTACAAGGTGAAGATGATTCACATTGCCTCCTTTTGACCTCACCAGGTATGGGTGCCTTTCTCTCTCAACCTCACTTAAAGGACCCTGTTCCACCTTGGGATATTACTATCCTGTTACAGGCCCTAACTAGGCCCATTTTGAACCTATAGCTGTGGTGGAACTGAAATTTCTTTCTTGGAAAACATTGTTTCTGGTGGCAGTTACTTCAGCAAGGAGGATTTCAGGCCATGTCTTGTAAGCCTCCTCATTTGCTGTTTGTAAAGGATAAGAGTGCGTCTTCAAACCAACCCTCATTTCCTGCTCAGTGTTGCCTCGGGCTTTGCTCTGAATTAGGCTATTAACTTATCAGTCTTACCTAATGTTTTGAGCAAAGGAGAATATATTTTACATATTCTTAGTGTTCGTCTATGGCAATTCTGTTTGTACAGTACCAAGAATGTCAGAAAAACTGACCAACTTTTTCTTACCTTTTCTAAGGCTAAACTGGGAGATAGCATTTCCAAGTCACATTAGCCAGGTGGTTGTCTGATTGCATCACTTTTGATTACAGAGTTAAATGATTGTCATTACCTCATAAACCTAAACTCATTTTTACCAGAGCTTACTTCCACTGTCGCCTTTTCTAGAATTCCTGTTGATATCTGTGCTGCAGCTTCTTGGTCCAGTGTACATGCGTTCATTTCCCAACAGTGCCAGATTATGGTCAAGTGGAGCCCTAGGCAGAATAATTGATTGGGACCCCACCACCACCACAGCCCCTGCCTCTAGCCATTCTAGTGTCAAATTGCTTGGCTGTATCTGCCCAGTTAGAATAAACACTATTCAAACCTGTCAGCATGCATACTATTTTTTTCTTCTACAATGATTATAGATATTTGGATTAAATTTAAAGTTTATTTCAAATTTTATAGCACAAACACTGATAGTAATTTGCTAAACAAAATGTTACAGTCCCGCAATGAAAACAGACTCGGTGTGAACTGTAAACTTCTCTGCCCTTGAAACTCACATTCATGGAAACAGCATTGAAACCCAAATTCAAAGAAAATGCATCTGGCTAGTGGTGGATTTAAGTTTTCCTTTATGCTGTTTTCAAACCATAGGCCCCTTGCACACATTTTTAAGGCCATGCATACATGCAGGTTTTTCTTTGTTTCACCTTCTTGATTGTATTAAATTATATTCCTTGCATAATACAGCACAACTTGTTAGAATGTGTTTTAAATTTGTTGTTTTGAACCTTTTTTCAGTAAGCAACAAAACAAAATGTATAAACTAGTAATGACAAAACTACCAATTTCAGAACATAGATCATAGGAGATTACTAGGCTATCGTCCAGGAGGTCATTTTAACCTAGTTGTTTCAACCCAATGTAATAACATAGAAGTGTCAGTCAATACCTAAGATTACATTTAGTGATGACTGCCCATGTCCAGGAGGGTTGTGGGCACTATCCCTGGTAGGAATTTACGGTGCCCCATCCACTCGTCCCGGTTCCTCTTGAACAGTATTATAGAGGTGCTCTGTTTCACATGAATTGGTAGCCTGTTCCAAAGACATGGCAGTCACTGGGAGATAAATCTGCCTCTCTACCATGTCTTATTTTAGTCGCAGGCCATATTTAAGTCTTTGGAATGGTAGCCCTAGACCCATTTAGGTCATAGGTGATGAATACCGCACAACGTGGCTGGGCTAATATATGCCTTCTGGCAGATAGCCCAGTACCAACCTATGAACCTATGAACCTATTTGATGTACGGATATGCAGCAAGTACATTAGGTTTGTGTCTTGGATTGCTTCATAAAAGGCCACTCAAACGTCTGTCATTACAATCCACCATTATCAGTAAATATGCACAATCTCTGCAGAAGTAACATTTATCCAAATGATTCCACATTGAAGAGGTTGCTACTGGCAAACAAATTTACATTTCAGTGCTTCATCTACAAATTCAGTGCCTACTGCCCTTGAAGAATAAATTGTTTATGTTGCATTAAAAAAATAAATGGTAAGCTGGTAATGCAATACAGAATGGCTGGCAAACCAATGACTGGTTCATAGTTACTAGGCAACTCATGTAACAGGGGCACATTCAGGAATGCAGCACCTCCATCCCCCGTTAAAGTGCACTGTAGTACTATCTCACTATGAACTTGCAACTAACTTTTTAAAATGATTAACCAGGTAGATTGTCCTACTGGTAGCTCTGACTTCTGCTAGACTGGACGGATATTTGTTTCAGGCCCCCATACCTTTTCAGCTTTTTTTTCAATCAGGGTGAGTTCTCTAACCATAGCAATAGTCCCCTTCAGAATGTCAAGGCTCATTCTACTAGAGGAGTTGCTACTTCTCAGGCTTTCTGGAAAGGGGTGAATTCTAGATCTATTCTGGAAGCAGGTATTTGGTTCTCATTTCACACATTTACCGAACGCTACAATTTGGATTCTGTTTCCAAAGCCATAGAGCAGGCTTCGCTAGAGCTGTCCTTTAATGAATCCTGGACACTGAACCTTTTTCATCTACCTTTTCTTCTTGAGCTTTGACAGTCATCCCATACTGTAAAAGCATCTGCAAAAGTGAAGAACAAAGTACAGATGTATAATTTACTTACCGAACAACTGATGTTTGTATAGATAACTGTTGCAGTACTAGCACCCTCCCTCCATCATCGTATATTTCTTTCTGTGGCTGTTGGGGGTATTCTCTCTCTTGCTTTTCTGACATGATGTCACTTTGAGTTTCAGGCTTCAGTCTCCATATTTTTGGTAAGAAAGCTGGGTTTTGGAGCATCTGTACATCACTCTTCTACCAGGACATCATCTTGTGCTAAGAGTGGATGTACAGCATAAAAGGAAGGAGTCTGGAGCTTTGTAGATTGGTCATAAGTGCAGTACAGGGTGCACCCTATAATGTAATGGCTACTGTGATAGTCATCTATTAAAAATGTACTGTTATGGTAAGTAAACTGCATAACTATATTTTCTCAAGCAACTGGCCAGGGGCAATCAACAAAAAACATTCTCAGAAACTGGACTTGCTTACAAAGGGCAAAGAATGTCTGATTCATCCCAGCATTTAAAATGTCAACCAGAATGATGATAAGACTTTTTATCCCTTATAGATATATTTTTATTTAGGGATATGCAAGAGGCAAGAAAACCTGCTACCAGTAAATCTTACTTAGCCAAATGAAAAAGATTTTCTTCTTGATGGTAAAACAATGGCTAGGACCCATCCCATCTGGGACCACCAGTGGCTCTCCACCACCTGTGTGAATTGCTCATTTCTGTCCTTGGCATCCATCCATCCACCTACAACCCATTTTTCCCATTTTTGCACATGGTGTCGTGCATGCACTTCAATAAAGGCACATCTCTCAGCCATTTCATGCAGTCTGCCACTGGATTCCCCCCAACCCTAACCCTTCACTTTTGTGTCAAGCTAAACAAGCTTAAAAAGGATTTTGCATATCAAGACACCAAGAAAGAAGGTGGCTCCTTCCTAGGACTTAAATTCTGTTCTGGAAAAGTTAACTCCACCTCCCTTTGAACATGCAGTCACTTCTTCTCTAAATTTTTTAACTTGGAAGATGGGCTTGCTGGTAGCTCCGACTTCTGCTAGTTGGGTATCTGAATTACAGGCCATTATATCTATTCAGCCTTTTTTGATCTTTCACAAGGACAAGGAGAGTTTCAGAACCAACACTTTATACCTAGATTTGTCTCTGAATTTATTAATTTACAGCTCTCCACCCAAGAAGGCTTCTTCAGCTCAACCTTTTGTCTTATGGTGGAGAGAAAAAGGGGCAGACACTATCTGAACAATTTCTAGATGACTTTCCCATGTCATTCAGTTTTGCTATTCTAACCATGGCTAAAATCTCCCTCAGAATGTCAATGCTTATTTTATTGGTTCAGTGGCTATTTCTGAGGCTTTCTGGAAAGTGGTGGATTCTAGATCTGTTCTGGAAGCAACTGCTTGGTCCTTACTTCACACATTTACCAAACATTACATGTTATATTGTTTCCAGAGCCAGCACAGGCTTTGCTTGCATTATTCTTCAAGGAATTCTGGACTCTGGTCCTTCTCCATCCACCCTTACTTGTTGAGCTTTTATTGTTATAGCTACTGCAACAGTGATCTAATGAAGAAAATAATACAGTTGTGAAGTTAACTTACCATAACAGTAGATATTTGAATAATTACTGTTGCAGCACTGGCATCTTCCCTCTACCTCCCTAAATTATTCCTTCAATAGCTGGGGAATGGTAACCTTCATCTTTTTACCTTTTTTGACAAGACATTATTCAGAATAGTATGCTTCAGCCACCCTTTCTAAAGGCAGTAAAGCTCTTGAGTTCTGTTGCTTCCATTCATACCTTTTATGCTATCACATCCTGTCATGCTAAGAACAGACATAAAGGGTATGAGGAAGGGGTCTGGAACTTTTTAGAGACATTCAGTATCCTTGGCAGGATGCATCCCATTTTCTTGTAGCTACTGCAGCAGTGATCTGTTTGAACATCTACTGTTATGGTAAGTTAACTCCACAACGTACTTTTTTGTTACGCACCATTCAGGGCTGTTGTGCACTAGTCTCATGCTGGAACATGCTCAGCATCCAGCACAGAATAATGCTGGGAAATGACACCATCTTTAACAGCTATAACTTATGGGACTACATCTGCAGGCATTAGAACCATTTGGCAACCCAGACTTTTCCTGGTTGCTTAATACATCCCATTCCCATAATGCATCCATCGGCTGTCCTTTTCCATATCTTCATTTTGACATAAAGTGCTCAAATGATCTCCAGATGGCCCCAGGTTGATATTTCTAATTTCTTGTGTAAAACAGTTGCGAGAGATAAATTGCTGCCTGCCCTCAGTATCATTTTCCTGATATTTCCAGTAATTAACTGCTGTATGTGGCATTTTTATTGAAATTCTTTAATTTTCCTATTAGACTTATTTCCATTTTGAGCCTTGTCCCACCATAATGCTTTGTAATATTTCTATTTTTATACTATTGTCTTTTACGGCATTTATCCTATTTTTCTAGTTATTACTATTACTTTTGCTAAAATAATGTTTATATTTTGCTGTGCTGTTGTTAGTTACTTTTGCAGTATTAGTGGTGATTTCTTACTGTTTGTCATCAGTTTGGTATTCTGTCTTTTTGATTACAGTGATACTGGCTTGCTAAGATTGTTTCACCTTCCCTCAGCAGAGGATTACATTTACTAAATTTCTGACATCTTTGCTGTGAATATTGTTTTCAGCTAGTAATGTGCCAAAACAGATCATAGTTTCTGGCTACTGAGTATGCAGCAAAGACCAGATGGTTTAGGGATTTTGTTTGGAAGTGTTTGCATACGTATTTTTATACACCAAGCAAACCTCAAAGAATTTTTTTTCCCAGGTAGAAAACTAATGCTGGAGGTATTGTGGGAATGAGAAAGATATTTGGAAACATGTTTTTTGGAAGATTTTAAAAACTCATTACAGAGTACTTTGTCAGAAATATTGGGACAGCAAATAGTTGTAACTATGGAAATTATTCTTTTGAGTTAGGGCACAGAGTAAGGCTTTACTATGTTTAATGCTATTTACTAGTATTTTTTTTGTTTCTAAATTATTTTTGTCTCCATAGCTGTGGTTTATCAAGAATTTCCCTGTTAATTTTTAGCCTGTTGCTTCCCTCACCACTGGAAAGAACACAGCATGAGTACAAGAGGCAACGGGGGGTATCCAGGAAGCCATGGAGTTGGTTTGTACTCCCACTGGCATCTCAGCAATAAGAGAATTTCTAAGTAAAGCTTTGACCTTGCCCTGGGGACTGCCATGAGTGTCTGTGTCACCACAGGACATGCTATCCTTTCCCTCTGTGTGCATATGGGCATATCCACCCACATGCTAATGAGGGTTTATAGCGTTTAATCACAAAATTAAGTTCTCAGATCCTGGCCATTGTGGAGTCATGCAAGGCTTCACTTGCATGGTGACATTCAACAAAATGAAAGTCATCCCCTCCCCAGTATGGGCAAGCAGATGTCAGCTGCTCACTCCCACAGTCATCTGACCAGCTCTTACAGTGCTCAAGTCACTCTTCAAACTCTGGTCATCCTGCTTATTGTTAGGGCTTTATCTTCCCTTTCACATACCTCTCAACTGTACAGATTTTTGCAGACTATCCAGATTTTTGCCTCATATGTTTGGTCTGTTCCTCATAAAAACTGATGTGAAGTTGTTCTATCTTGCCGTTCATTCTTTACTGATGGGTTCAGAGCTGATCCCTCGGCTCTAAGTCGGCACCTACTGCAAAGCTCGAAGATTTCAAGTAGCTCAAGGCCAAGTCCCTATCCCATGATGCACCCTGAGTTACCTCAGATCTAGTTTGCCGCTGCAACTGATCGGAGGTTCTACTAGCTCAGACCAGTAAAAGCCTTATTTTTCTTGTATTACAAAATATTTTTCATATTTCTAGAATATTATAGTTAGTTAGTAAAGCTCTTACAGCTTCATATTGTATTTTCCCCTTTCCCTTGTGTGCCTTTTATTACTTAGTTATTTGGTCTCATTTTTTATTAGGCCTATTTAGATTTCTGACTGAATAGTAGTTTAATAAGTGACTTTCTGTCTCTCTCTGCTTGTTAATAATATTATGTGCTTACTTAGTGACCGTTGTCACAGCTTTAGATTAAAAATTTAGTAGTTGTTCTTTGATATATATATATATATATATATATATATATATATATATATATATATATATACATATATAATAGAAAAGAAAAGAAGTGTGTGTGCGTGTGTGCTTGTGTGTGTGTGCTTGTGTGTGTGTGTGTGTGTGTGTGTGTGTGTGTGTGTGTGTGTGTGTGTGTGTGTGTGTGTGTGTAAATTTCTAGGCTTCTTAAAGGCTTGTGTGATTGTATTTAGCCTGTTTTATTAGAAGGCTTATTTACATTTCTGTTTGTTGTTAGCCTTAGTTTAAGAGGCTTGTGTGTTAGAATGTATATTTAGCCTGTTTTGTTATTAGAGGGCTAATCCACATTGTTGTTGTTGGGTGTGTCCAATATTGTGTTATGGCTGATGACAAAGACAAACACCCTAAGTAAGGGTTTAAAAAAATGCCCTAAATGTGGGCAGAAGATGTCAGTTACAGACTGCCATGTGAATTGTGTATACTGCTTGGGTGCCTTGCACTTACAAGACACGTGCTATATGTCATTCTTTTTCCTCTAGAGTCCTCCAAGAGAGAAAAAGGAAGCTTACTGATAGGGGTTTGTTAAAACCTTCCTTCCAGGAGGCTTTGAGTGACCAGAATGGATCTAGTAAGTCCTCAAAGTCCTCCAAGACTTCTGGAGATTCAAAAAAATCGAAAACATCTGAAGAATCTGTGACATCGGCTTCACAGGTCTCGGAGCCGACTGTCTTCTCTTTTCGGAGCCGGTCCCCTGTTTTGGAACCAGTATCCAAAATACCTAAATCACCTCTTCTCCAGTCGGTACCATCTGTCCAATCAACTTGATCTTCTGTTAACCTATCTGATTTGGATGTGGATTGGGTGGTGCAGAAGCTTCTACAGGCACCGGCCTTTGCCAAATTGTTATCATCTCTGACCCAGGTGGCTTCGGAGCTGAAGACCCTTATGCCAGATATATCTCTTCCTCCTCCAAGCCATACCGGTCCTTCAGAACTGGAGGAGTCAGACTTGCTGATTGTGGAGCCATCTGAGCCGATGCCTGCTCCAGTGTCTTCGGCTCCATTCACTCTAATGTCCTCGGCACCAATCGAGGACTCTAGGAGCCGACACTCTCTGGTCAGGTCTGGGGAGGATAGTCAACTGACTTGGTTCCGACTTTGCCTCTCGAGGCTTTGGCTCGAATGAGCTTGGTTCCTTCCTCAGGCTCAGAGCTCACTGTCCTGGTGCCTGGGGTATCGACAGTTTCCTCAGATCCGTCGGTCCCTTCGCATCGGAGTAGAGGTGCCATTGAAGCCTCAAGGAGAGTTATGTCTTCGAAGACATCCCCAACTTTGGGACTGGCTTCTTCATTCCCTAAAGCGCCTGTGTCTGCTTCTGCCCCACAGATCCTTGCTAAGTGCAGAGACCCAGAGCCTCAGGAAGCCACATTGGGTGGCCCATGCTCTTCCGAGACCTCCCCAGAAGCTCCCACTGATGAGGTTCCCAGGAAGAGTGTGTGTAAGAGGAAACACTTGGACTCCCCTCAGGAGTCATTAACATCTGACACTGACTTGGATGAGTCAGAAGGGTCCCCCTCTGAGGATATTTAATTTGCTGAGATACTGGAAATCTTTAGACAGAGGGGTGACTGGCAGTCCACCAACCCTACTGAGGATGAGTCGGTCCTCCTGAAGGCTTTTGGGTCTCAGCCTTCCACCACTTGGGTGTCTCCGCCCTTCGATGAGCTGATGCAGCTGGTCTCACGAAGGGTGTGGGAGTCTGCGGATACTATGGAGCCTGTCCCTAGGAGGCCTAATAAGTTCATTTCTGCCCCCCTTAGATAAATATTTCTTGTGCCAGTTGATGCCTTGGTGGTGGCGGCAGCCACCAAAAAGTAAATGTCTGAAACTTCCTCATCTATCCATCCTCCTAACAGAGACTCCAGGATCATGGATAGATGTGGGAAGTGCATATTTAGTACAGCGACTTTTGCTCTTCATTCGCTTAACTATTTAACCCATTTTACCATACTACAAAGAGATCTCCTTAAAGAGCTTGGAGATGCTCTTCAGGGTACAGTAACTGGAGCAGCTACAGACAAAGTTGCCGCTCAGCTTGTTACCCTCAATTCTATAGTGAACTCATCCATGCACCTCATTTCATATGCAGCTGATGGAACGAGGAGAGCAGTGGGTACAGGAGTTGCTCTTAGGAGGCACTCCTGGATGCACTTGTGTTCCTTTGTGGAGCCCTTCAAGTCATCCTTCGTGAATACCCCCTTTGATGGCTCATCCCTTTCCAGGCCTAAAGTCAAAAAGAATTGACAGTGCAGGAGCCGAAGTCACAATATCTATACATGTTTCCAAAAATACATAAACATGCCACCAAACCACTTGGCAGACCCATTGCTTCGGGTTGGGGATCCTTGACGGAACCCTTATCTGCTTTTCTCACAGAATATCTCAAACCTCTTCTTCCACTGGTCAGAGCCTGAATTAAAGATACAACACAATTTTTGAATATCATCCAAGATACACAACTGGAATCGGGTTGGATCCTATGTACTTTAGATGTCACAGCCCTTTATACCAATATTCCACACTGGGCTTGACTGGAGGCAATCCAATATTGGTTAGATCAAGCACAAATATATAAACTGGGCTTCAGTACTTTCCTAGTCTGTCTAGTGGAACATGTCCTCACGAAAAATGTCTTCTATTTTCATGGGACCCGATTTTCACAGCTAAGGGGTACTGCCATGGGAGCATCTTTTGCTCCCATTTATGCGGACCTCTTTATGGGCTACTTTGCGGCACATTTGATCTATGATGCCAGTCATAATTTATTTCTGGACAATATGGACATCTGGAGACAATACTGGATGATTGCTGGATGGTGTGGAGGGGGGATGTCAATTATTTGATGGAATTTGTTGAATACCTTAATGATAACAAATGGGGGATACATTTTACACTCAACCATGATTATAAGCAAATCACTTTTTTGGATGTGCTCATTGCCCGTCAGTCTGATCATACACTTCATACTCAAATATACAGGAAAGTCCCCCAATTTAACAGTTTATTACATGCTTCGAGCCACCACCCCCGACACATCATCCAGAACATCCCCAAGTCTCAATTTCTGCGTACCAAATGTATATATTCTTCGGAGGAAGCCTATAGCAATAGCCAACAGGACCTCATTCATAGATTCTTGAATAGGGGTTATCAACAACAATATATTGATAAGGCCAGCTCCTTTGCCAAAGAACAGGACAGGAACACATTGTTAACTTATAGCCGCAGGGACAAGGGAAAGGGCACAGCTAATGTACATGATATCCGAATGGTTACCACATTTGGCAGTAACACCTCCCAGTTTAGGAACATCATTCAGAACCATTGGGGCATTCTATTAGTCAATGAACATTTAGCCAAAATACTACCCTCAACATGCCTTTTTTCCTATAGACGAGGGCGTATGATAAATTCATATTTTACGAACTACAAACATCCACATCCTATACCTGCTGAACAGAATACCTTGTCTGGAGACAAGTTAGTGGGGAGCTATCCCTGTGGACACTGCAGTTTTTGTATTTATATAAACAAAACTACCGAATTCACAAGCAGCAACACCTCACAGATTTTTGATATTAGACGTTTTGCCAATTGTGGCGGTGACTGGGTTATCTACCTGGCAACTTGTTTTTGCTCTGCATTCTATGTAGGGCAAACATCACAACCTGTAAAATACAGAATAAGTGAGCATCTCAATGATATTAGGACCAAACATATTCATAACGCATTATACAAACATACACTAACCCATTCCACTGCCAAATTTAATTTTACAGTTATAGACAAAATCCAGGGACATAGAGCCAACAAAGTAGGCTGGCACTCCATTTTAAACAGGAAGGAATCAGGATGGATTGCCTAGCTTGGAGCTTTGTTTAAGCCTAATTTAAATGAACATAATTGAATCGTTGGGATGGACCAATTGGAATGCAACAAGCTAATTAATTAAATATATAATGTGTGTAGAGCTGATGTATTCCAATGCACTGAGGAAGGCATTTTGTTCTGCGAAACCGGTATGCCTATATGTTGTTTTTTATTTTAATTATACAATAATTGTAGCCTATTTACTCCTATTCTCGTGCTGGACCCTTTTTTGCTTTCCTGACAATTTTGATTTAGCCTGTGCACCTTGTCCTACGTGCATGATTTTTGGACATTCCTAAAGTCAAGGAAACCTTAACCAGGTGTGAGCAGGATGGAAAGACTCTGTCTGCCATCAGGGTCCATTCTTCCACCCCTACCAGACCCTAGCCCAAGGGTCAAAGGGGGAGGGAAAACGTGGTTCCAAAAAGCCCAAGGAGCCTTTCAGGACACATGTGGTGAACCCCTCTCCAGGCGCAGAGGAGGGAGCAATAATAGAAGATGCCACCCTCGCAGCAGAGGGGGTCCGCAACTTCAGGGCAACAGAGATTACTTCTTTGGGAAGCCCTGCCAGCACTCCTGAAAGGAGGCCCAACTGTCCTGCTCTGGAGGCAGTCGGGGGTCGCTTATCTTTGTACCCGGATGCCCGGCTCAAAATAACAAATGACAACTGGGTACAAAGTATAATTTCCAGAGGATACTTCATCCCTTTTGCCACAACCCCTCCACCGTCAAGGAAAATCCAGGGTATTCCACCCAGTTACAGGGAACAAGCAACAGTAGAGGTCCAGATGTTGCTAAGAAAGAGAGTCATCCAACCAGTCCCAGCAGACCAGGCAGTATCCGGAACTTACTCAAGATTCTTTTTAGTTCCAAAAAAGACAGGGGACTAGAGACCTATATTGGACCTCAGCAGACTAAACAAATCTGTAAAGAAAGAGAAGTTTTGGATGGTCATGCTTCAGTCAATACTTCCCTTCTTAGGGAAAGACAGTTGGATGTGCTTGATAGATCTCCAAGATGTGTACTACCACATAAAAATGGCCAGGCCATCCAGGGAACATCTGCGCTTCCAGCTGGGAGACAATGATTACCAGATTCGAGTTCTGCCCTTTCATCTTACTACAGCCCCCAGAGTGTTCACCAAATGCATGGCAGTGGTCACCGCTCACCTGAGACGTATAGGATTCCAGGTGTTCCCATACCTAGACGATTGGCTCCTTTCCACTGCCACCAGGCATCAACTCATTCAGTCCAGGGAGTCCACTCTGTCACTCTGCAATCAGCTGGGCATTACAATAAACTCAGAAAAATCTGCCTTGTCTCCATCACAGCATATCGTCTTTATCGGAGCAGAACTGGACACCACCACCACGCTAAGACTTTCAGTAGAAAGAGTCTTACTTTTTCATCAGCATGTCCTCATTTTAATATCCAAAAACAAAGCACCAGCATCAGAAGTTCTGAAATTGTTAGGAATGATGGCAGCAGCAATTCTAGCCATACCGCTAGGTCATATGCACATGCGGATGCTACAATGGCTGTTGTTCACTCAATGGTCTTACCAAGAGCTTCCCATGTCTCACATGATGATGATCACAAATTCCTGCAAAAAGGATCTTCAGTGGTGGTTGACCTCACTTCATGTTACGATAGGAAGGCCATTTGTGCTAACTCCTCCAGTGGCCACAGTGACCATGGATGCTTCCTTGATAGGGTGGGGGGGGGGCATTTTCAGGGAAAGACAGCCCAAGGCACATGGACCAATCAAGAGACACATCTGCATATCAATGTCCTAGAGATGAGAGCAGTACTTTTGGCATTACAGTACTTCCAGGACTCTATTCCTCTGGGTACGATTGCAATTCAGACAGACAACATGTCAGTGGTCTGGTATTTGAACAAACAAGGAGGAACCAGATCTTAACCCCTTTGTCATGAGGCCCTCAGAGTATGGCAGTGGACTCTTTCCACCCAGCGTTTTCTGTTAGCAATGCACATCCCAGGGAAATCCAATGTGATAGCAGACAAGTTGAGGAGAGCAATTTAGTTGTCCCACAAGTGGTCCTTCAAGATGGAAGTAGTGGATGGACTATTCTGCAGGTGGGGCCAGCCTTGCTGCAACCTTTTTGCCAGTCACATGAACACCAAATGCAGAAGCTACTTTGCCCTGATTCCCCCTCTGGGAGAAGCCCCAAGGGATACACTCGTTCACAATTGGCCCCTGGGTCTCCTGTATGCATTCCCACCAACCCTGTTGATACCCAAGGTATTACAGAAAGCTAAATCCATGGGAAGGACCATCATTCTAATAGCTCCCTTTTGGCCTCATCAGATTTGGTTCCCCTTCCTTTGACTTCATCTTTTGGAGGACCCCTGGATTCTGGACCCAGTTGCAGACCTTCTGGCGCACTCTTCGTGGGAACTTCACTCTTCTATGCAGTACCTGAAGCTGACAGCTTGCCTGCTCCAATTCCCATCATAGCCAGGTTCCATAACCTTTCCAATGAGATGAAACAAATTCTCCTGTCATCTCATAAATCTTCTATGAGGAAGCTGTACCTCAGCAAATGGAAAAAAAAATTCTGTGTGGGCCTCTAAAAACAATATTGACCCTTACCAAGCCCCTATGGCCTATATTCTAGATTTCTTATCCATGATATTCAATAAAGGAGCTGCAGCAGCAATAGTCCATGTTCAACTTGCTGCCATTTCTAACTTTCATCTGGGATTTGAAGGATTGAATATTATGTCACACAAATTATCCAAAGCCTTTCTCAAAGGGACCTTTCATATTAGACCACCTGTGAAATTTCCCTATTCTGCATGGAATCTAAATTTTATGTTTTCCCACATAATTCTTCTGCTATTTGAACCAGCTTCTTCATGTGACCTCAAATTTATGTCATGGAAAACCATCTTTTTAGTGGCTAAAAACCCTCTTTCGTACCCAAAGTTTGCACTGAAACTAATCTCAGCCAAATTATTGATTTGCCAGGTTTCTTCCCCAATTATTCCAACAATTTAGAGTATATGCTGTACAAACTTGATGTTCACAGACAGCTCAGATTTTATTTGGGTAGAACAAAAGATTTCAGAAAATCAGACCAGATTTTTGTTTCATTCTCAGATTCCAGGAAGGGTATGCCAGTGGCTAAAACAACTCTATCTAAATGGTTATCTGATTGTATCACATTTGCTTATTCAGCTGCCAATATGCCCTTGCAGCATAAAATTAAAGCTTACTCAACCAGAGCAGTTTCTACATCATCTGCTTTTTCTGCCAGACTTCCTATTGATAACATTTGCGCAGCAGCCACTTGGTCAAAACCTCATACCTTTATTACTCATTACAAAGTTGACAGGGCCTCCTTTGGATCCACGGTCTTGAGAAATATACTCCCGTGAGCCACTCGAGGTTGATGGTGCTTGGGACGCTACCCATCAGTAAAGAATGTACAGCGAGTTAGAACAACTTCACATAAAGAAGTTATGTACTTACCATAACGTTCCATGTGAGTTGTTCATTTCACCTTCATTCTTATGTCCCTCCCTCCCACCCCCTCCTGGGCTTTCAGAAGACCGAGACGGTAGATCCTTCCTGGTCACTCAATCCTTCTATACTTTCTCTCTTATGGAGTTATAGAATGACATATGGTATTATTTTACACGGCAAACAAGATCTGAGGTAACTCGGGGTGCATCATGGGATAGAGACTTGGCCTTGAGATACTTAAAATCCTCAAGCTTTGCAGTAGGTGCCGACTCGGAGCCGAGGGATCGGCTCCAAACCCATCAGTAAAGAATGAAGGCGAGATGAACAACTCACATGGAACATTATGGTAAGTACAGAACTTTTTTTTTTCTGACAAATTGACAAATCACAGGGATGATCTAAGGATTAAAGTCACTAAATAATGACATGCATTTGAGTTTGACTTCACATCCTTCAGAAAAATGCATGCTAGCACAAATCTTGTTTTTTCCCTTCTTTTGGAAATGGCCACAAACTGTCTCACAGACTGGATCTTCTCGAACAAAACAGAGGTTGCTTGATGCACTTAAACTTGAAACAACATCAGCTAACTGCCCGGATAATAGAATTTTAAGTCCTTTCAGGCACCTGATTTCTGAGGATGTGCAGCTGATACTAAAGGAAAAAAGAAACCTGCTCCAAGGAAATCATGTATATTAGCAAATGGAAAACATTTTCTAGTTGGTACTAATTTAAGAATCAAGACCCTAAAAGGCTAGCATTTCTCTGGTTCTGCAATATTTGTGTTGGCTATTATACTTTGGCCTTTTTTGTTCCACTCATATCCGTCCATGAAACCCCCTCTTTCAATGCACTCACATGTCAAAAGGTTCTGTATACCCCTTCACCTAGGAAGCAGGTTACTATTTCTTGGAATATTAATTTTGTTTTGAAAAAATAAATATGGCTCATTTTAAACCATCTCATTATGGAAAATATTGTTGCTGATTGCTTTGACTTCTGTAAGAAGTTGCAAGTCCTTATGGTGGGGTCAACCTTATCCCATTTTCCAGAAAAACTTAGGGTTTCTTTGAGAGATGATGCTTTATTTATGCCTAAAGTAGTATCCAAGTTTACATTGAGCAAGCTATCTATCTCCTTGTCCTTCTAGAATCTAAAAATAATGAAGGAAGGATTCTTCATACTCTGGATATCTACAGACAACTCAAGATGCTATCTTAACAGAACTAAAACCTTCAGAAATCTTAGTTGGTTATTTATTTCTTATGAAGATTAAAAAAAGACAACTAGCGTCTAAGCAGACCATTTCCAAATGGTTGCTGCCATGCTGTTTTACTTTGTTACTCCTACCATAACAACAGAAGTCCATTCCAGGCAGGGTTATGGCACATTCTACTAGGGCCTTGTTTTTTTTTCATTGGCTTTTTGAAAGTGGTGTACTCTAGAAATATTTTAAAGGCAGCAACTTGGTCACTACAAACTAGTCTCCTTTTCCAGGTCTAGAGCACGCTTTACTGGGATCATTCTCCAGAGGCTACTGGACCAAACTTTATAAGCTATGCTGTTCTACCTATATAGCTAAGACTTCTGCAGTAGTAACGTGTAATGTAATGATAAACATAGTACAGGTGTGAGTAAACATATAACAGTAGGTGTTCTAATAGATCACTGCTGCAGTACACTCATCCTCCCTCAACATGACCGAATTACTATAGGGGAGTCCTAAATGCAAGACCAGCACTGCTAGAGTTTTTATTAGAATCTAGAACAGAAGCTTCCATTAAGAAAGGAATAATTAGTAGAGCAGATTAGGAAGAGAGACTGAATATGCAATTCACAAAGAAAAAAATGGGAGGATATATGTATTTCTCCGAAATATGCAACAAAATCTAGAAGATTTAGGATTTTTCCTTGGAAATGTTTACATAGATATTTTTATACCCAGAGAATTTTTCTTCCGGTAGACAGCTAATGTTGGAGGTGTGACCCGGAAGAAAGAGGTACTTGGGAACATATTTTCTGGGAGTGTGGTGGGCGGACTTTAATAACTTAGAATCTAGCCATTCTTTTTCAGTGAAACATTACATAGTTCATTTAAGTTCTGCCACCTTTTAAACCTCATTCATCCCTTGTATGTATTGTTCCCACAGTTCCCATTTTTTTCCTGTGTAGTTTGCTCCTACCCTTTTCTAAAAATCTCAATTCCAGTTGTTTTATCTCTATTCCTATATTCACTTCTTCTAATATAGTTGGTTTAGATTTTGTTATCTATTTTCTAGTAACTGTTTTTTGGTAGCCACCATTATCAGACACAGAAAGGCCTTACCATGTCTAGGCAATTCTGATTCTGTATCATACCCCAGAAAAAATAATTTCCCTCATCAGACCAATCTGCCCACCCAGCATCTCTGAAAGTGCATCCCGCAGGAGAATCCTTAAAAATCTGCCAACTCACCACACTCCCAGAAAATATGTTCCCAGTTGCAACTTTCTTCCCTGTCACACCCCCAATATTTGCTGTCTGCCTGAGGAAAAATTCTCTGGAGTCTACTTGAGGTATAAAAATATCTATGTAAACATTTCATATATCTCAAACTTAACCTTGATCCTTCTTTAACTTTTTAAGTCATATAGACAAAATAACTAACACAGTACTATCTCAGCTTAGACTCTGCTATAGAATCTCTCATTTACTCTACCCTTCAGCCCACTTTTCCCTAGCCAAAAATGTTCTCACTAAATTAGAATGCAGTTTTCCTCTGATTTACCATTTACTCAGCATAAAATTCCCAAAGACTTCAGATAACAGAAAATAAAATTTGCAGTGTTGTCCTCTCTGTTCACAGAAGATGTCACCACTGTAACCTAGTTCAATGTCTAAAATGGCTTCCAGTCACCGAAATGTCAGCTTATCTTCTGGTACTCTTATTAACAAAATATTAAACAGTGGATGTTCTTCGTTTTTTACTGTTGCAGTCATCACAATTGGGTTATCTGCCTGCAGGTAGCCCTCAGTCGGCCCGAATACCAGAGTCTTGGGATTTCTGCTTCGGATGCTGTTGCCTCTTCCATGACATCAGGTCGTCAGGGGTATAAAACATGCAGACGATGCCATTACATCAGTCTTTCTTGCCGAGAAGGAGTCCGCATAAGCAGTTCACAAGTGCCAGTCAGTCGCTACCTGAAATTTTTGTTTTTCGAGTTTCAAACCTGAAGTCTTCTAAAGCTAAGTACCCTGTTGGGGATTCTTTTTTCTTGCTCTAACCGATGTCAGAAAAAGTTAACAATTGGCTTGGCTGTGGAAAGCAAATACCTCATAGAGATTTTCATTCTTACTGTGTCACCTGTTTAGGCCCAGACCACGATGTCCATCGCTGTCGGTCTTGTGCCTTGTTTAATGCCTGAACCATTCGTCATTTGGGCTATTTTTGTAGCTAAATTCTTTCACTCTCATTCTCTGTATTCTGAAATGGCTTCGGTAAGCCATCCGACTACCGATCCTCCAGAAAAGTACAAAGACAGAGACAGACCACATAGGTCAAAAACTGCTGACAATGCTTTCCATTTTGCTAGTTGCCAGTCCGCTGGTACTCAGTGAGGTGCCTTTGCAGCCCCTGATGCCAACTTCTACAGATTCGCAAGCCTCTGCTGAGACCCATTCGGAGTCCGGTATGCAGCGAGATGCTTCTTCGACTATGGAACCTGCAGGTGTCTCTACCTTGGATGGGTCCGGAGCCGCTGTGCAGGCACTGGCTTCTGAGGGTGTATTCCGACCTACCGATATTCGTATTAAACTGACAACTTCTTTAACTAAAGCTACCGAGTTTCTCAGGCCCAGAGTTCACACTACGCCTAAAAAAACGACATCCAAAGCACATGCTCAAGCTCCTATGCCACAAAAACAAATGCTTATAATGGCTGAAGTCCTTATTACTCTAAATAAGGGAAGAAAAAGCTAAATCTATGCAAAATGTCAAAGATTTCTTACAGGTGCAGCCACCTAGATTCAGTAGGCATTGGCCTTCAAAAAACTGGTTCTTTCTAGTCCCTCCCAGGCCTTCTCAGTCCAAACCCAGGGGAAACAGACCCCCAAGACTACAGTCTCAGGGTATGCAGCGCTCTAAACAATGGAGTGTTCTCACCTCAAAAACAGGGAGTGGTAAGCCACCCCCTTATGGAAAAAGTTCACAATGACTTTCAAATTATCCTTCCCAGCCATGCCCAAGTACTTGCACCCCTAGGAGTAAAACTCGCCCTTCATGCAAAAAACTGGATGTCCATTACTCAGGACCAATGGGTTCTAAACATTGTATCCCAGGGATACAGATTCTACTTCCACTCACTGCCGACCCCAAGTGGGTTGCCAGACCTTCCTCCAAACCAGTGGGCAGAGGCTTAAAAGCAAATACTTTCCCTTTTCCATATCAAGGCTATTCAACCTGTTCCAGTAGAACAAAGGGGACAGGGTTTCTACTACAGACTGTTCCTGGTGCTCAGAAAAGAGAGCTCTTGGTGCCCTATTCTGGATCTATCAGTTCTCAACACCTTTCTGGTGGTCCCAAAATTCAAAATGCTTACACTGCAACAGCTTCTTCCTATGCTAGCCAAGGATGCCTGGTTAGTCACCCTAGACTTAAAAGAAGCTTATCTGCACATCCCCATAAGGGAGTATTGCAGGAAATATCTATGTTTCAGGGCAGGCTGTATGCACTATCAGTTCTCTGCACTTCCCTTTGGCTTATCTACTGTGCCCAGAGTATTCACAAAGTGCCTGGCTCCAGCTATTGCATACTGCAGGCAGAGAAGTATTCAAATTTACCCATACTTGAATGATTGCCTGATTCAGTCGGACAGTCAGGAATTGCTACTTCAGCAACTGGCATTTGTAAAAAGACTTCTAACTTCACTGGAATACACCATCAACTAAAAGAAATCACAACTGGTACCCAGCCAACAAATTGTTTTTCTGGGAGCAAGTTTGAACACAACTTCCCAGATGGCATTCCTCATGCCAGAAAAGCAGGTCCATTTGACAAACTATTTAAAACTAATGTCCACCAAAACCCAGCTATCTGCAAGGAAAATACCGCAAGCCCTAGGGTTCATTGTCTAATGCATTCTGCTAATTCCATGTGCAAGACTGCATATGAGGAAACTTCAGTGGTACTTAAAAAGTCTCTGGTGTCAACATTCTCAGGACCTGGAAACAGTGATTCCTATCATATCTTGTCTAAGGGCAGAGTTCCTTTGGTGGGCAGAGGCATGCAACCACAACAAGGGACTTCTTTTCACTCAACCCCTCACCCCCCCAAACCCCGACAACAGGCGTATCAGACTATGCATAGGGAGCTCACATGGCAGGCAAATGCATTCAAAGCAAATGGAGCCCAGAACAAATTCCCCTGCATATCAATCAAAAAGTGATTCTAGCTGTACAGAATGCTCTGACAACCTTCAAATACCTTATCCTTCCAGGACAGCTCCTGATAAAGACAGACAACACCACAGTTATGTGGTACATAAACAAGCAGGGGGGAACTCATTCTTACACGCTCTGCAGGTTAGCCATGGCCCTGTGGAACACAGCCTTAAGCAACCAAGTACACCTACAAGTTCAATTCCTGCCAGGCAAGCAAAATTCACTGGCAGACGACTTAAGCAGAAATCTACTGGACCCTCACGAGTGGAAACTGGAACCCAACTCATTCAAACTTCTTACCCAGAGGTGGGGAACATCGGAGGTGGACCTTTTTGCCTCCCCCCCAAAACCACACATTGAGCATATTTTGCACCAGGAACCCTCACAGCAGAGCCTGAAAGGTGGATGCCCTATCCTTTATATGGGAAAGCCTCTCAATGTATGCCTTTCCTCCTCTGCCTCTCCTCTCAAAAGTACTACTCATGATCAAACAGGACAGGCCATGGGCAATCCTTATTGCACCAGACTGGCCACTCTTCCTACACAGTCTGACAGCAGTGCCACCCTGGCACCTACATCAGACACCTTCCCTGCTGTCCCAGCAGGAGGGACAGATTTTCCATCCACAGCTGCAAACCCTAAACCTTGCAGCCTGGCTTATCCCCTGAATACACCACCAGCATCCCTCAGCAAACAGGTGCTGGATGTCATCCTTGAGGCCAGAAGGTCTAGTACTAGGAGATCCTATGCTGAAAAGTGGAAAAGATATTGTTCTTGGAGTCAGTCTCAAGGAAAGAACACTGCTGTGCCCACCTTACCTCAAATCCTTGATTACTTAGCAGAACTGCTCCACAGAGCCCTATCCTTCTCATCCATTAAGATTCATGCCTCTGCCATCTCAGCTCTTTATAATATTGAGCCACCCCTCTTCTCTCACCCTTTGGTCAAACAGTTCCTGAGAGGAGTTAACAATTTAAGGCCCCCTAGGATAGCTCCCACCCCAGCCTGGGACCTTAACTTTGTACTGGAGAAGCTCACTCTTCCCCCTTTTGAACCTGCTGTTTCAGCATAGTTAAAATTCCTCTCTTGGAAAACAGCCTTACTTCTAGCTATTACTTCAGCAAGAAGAGTGTCTGAGTTACAGGCACTAATGGCGGTGGAGCCCTTCATTATTTTCCATGCTGACAGGGTTTCCCCTCAGGACTAACCCATCCTTTATGGCCAAGATGGTATCCAGTGGGGCTTTAAACCAATCCATCCATTTGCCAACCTTTTTCCCTAATCCTCAGAATAAAGGGGAAAGGATCCTGCACTCCTTGGATGTGCACAGACAGCTCAGGTTCTACCTTGACAGGACTAAGCCTTTCAGAAAATCTAACCAGCCGCTAGTCCGCTTTGCTACTGGGGCAGAGGGCAAGGCCATTTCGAAACAAACCATTTCCAAATGGATAGCATACTGCATCCATTTCTGCTACAAGCACCATGGAATTCTTACCCCTCAGGGGATCAGAACTCATTCCACTAGAGCTACTTCAACCTCTACAGCATTTCTCAGGGGAGTCCCTACCAGGGACATCCTGGAAGCTGCAAGCTGGAGTTCTATTCACACCTTCACCAAGTATTACCACTTACCTATTTTTTCTAAATCCAGAGCTGGATTTGCTACAGCAGTCTTACAAGGCCTGCTAGCCAGCCGTAACACTTCTTGATACAGATTCTTAGTTTTAGTACTTAAATTTGCTTATTCATGCTCAGCACTTGTTCAGAACTTGTAAGCACTAAATAAGCTACTAATTACTATAGCACTCAATCTTCCTCATTACCTAGAGGAAAACAGTTTTTGTACTTACTTTTCTCACTTGCTTAGAGGAAAACAGCTCTTGTACTCACTTTCCTCACTTATCTAGAGGGAAAATAGTTTTTTTATTCAGGCATGTCCAAGGGTCAGCTCCCAGTGTTCTCTCCTGTCTATCTGATGAATCTGGGCATCTTGAGACAATGTAGAAATTGCCTCATGTACACAGACAACCCTCTCCTACCACCCAACACTACAACCTGTGAGAGATGCACTTATCTAGCCAAACTGGAGGTAAAGCTCTCTCCAACCAAGACCGAACTTGACAGTCATGAGGAGAATGTAAACATTTGCACCACACCACATTCATCACATAGTCTCACTAAATCTACACCACCAAAATCCACACATAGTAACACAAAAACATTCACGGAGGCTCTCAATAATAATCTGTCTAAGCAACAGAGACCTCCAAAGCAGAAACGCAAGCAACCTCCATCCCCCAACACAACCCAAATGACACATAGCCCACAGACTCAGTGTGCCACTCAACCACAGCCAATAAGGAAAAACAACGTACCCAACACACTAGTTATAGGTGACTCTATAGTCAGGCACACTGATGTCCCACTCACCAGGCTAAACAAGGAGAAGGTTACTGTCAGCTGCCTGTCGGGTGCCAGGATCCGCCACATAACCCACGCACTCAGGTCACTCCACGACAAGTACAAATATGACTCTGTTATTGTCCATGTTGGTGTGAATGACCTGAGATGTACCTCCCTGGACTACATGAAAAGAGACATGGAAGAGATCTCCGATCTAGTAGCCCAGGCAGGTATGACCCTAGCCATGAGTAGCATTCTGCCATCACCCAGAATGATACCGCAGTACAAGGACAAAATGATTGACTTCAACAATTGGCTAAGCTTCTGGTGTCATTCTAAGGGGATCTAGTATCTGTCTGCTTGGGATGACTTGGTCGAGAGACAACGATGCTTTGCCACAGATGGCCTGCACCTGTCGCCCCTGGGATTCCGGATACTGGCTAAGGCTCTTGCTGCCCCTATAGTGCCTTTTTTAGGCAAGGTTGAAATAACAAATTCACCACCGTAACAGGAACAGGCAAGCAAAAACTGAGGGTAATGCTACTCAATGCTAGAAGTCTAAATTTCAAAATGCTCTCACTCGAGGCACTCCTTAAAATGGAGAACATCGATATCTGTGCAGTGACTGAGACCTTGTTCAAGGCTCCAGAGAGCACCCCTGCACTACCAGGCTATAACTCATACCACACTTTTCGGCCATGTAACCTGGACCGAAACAACAAAGGCGGAGGTGTGTCCATATTCATTAAGGATATCCACACCTCCAGGGTAGTTGCTCAGCATAATGCATCTGAGTTTATCCAAGTGCAACTAACTTTGGGAAAAACTGCAATCCAATTTGTAGCTTGCTACAGATCCCCCACCATGCCCCAGGATTCCCACTCCTGTTTTCTTGATGTAATGGAAAATATTAGGGTTCAACCAAACACCCTAATAATGGGCAACTTCAACTACCCCACCATTAACTGGGAAAATACTTATGTACCAACTCCTTAGCCCAACGCTTTCTGGAATTCATAAACTCCAATGCCCTGGATCAACTTATTCACACCCCCACCAGGGGCAACAATATCCTAGACTTAGTCATTACCAACATGAGTGACAGGTGTTCCACACCTGAAGTCAACTCCTCGTTGGTCCGATCCGACCATAAGCTAATCACCCTTGATATCCACATCCCGCTCCCACCCCTCATTAAGGAAACCACAGTAAAAAAATTTCTCCAAAGCCAACTTCATGCTTCTTAAGACAGAAGTGATGAAATGCATGACACCCTTGCAGATGGACAATACAGTTACAACTGCTGAATCCTACACAAATGCACTCTATAAGCACTTACACGAGTGCATAGATCGTGCTATCCCAAACAGAACCAATATGCTATCCTCCAAAAAAGGAAGCCAATCTGGTGGTCCTCTGCCATAAACAAACTGTACAACTGAAGGAAGAAACTGTTGCAAAAGAGAGTAAAATCCCATGAGTGGAGGAGCTCCCTGGTCAGCCTCAGTAAGAAGCTGAGATCCCTCATAAAATCCTCCAAAGCTAGTTACAAAAACAAAATCACCACTAATTCCAAGGACAACCACAAAGCATTATATAGCTATGTCAAGAATCTCTATGGCAACACCCAGATCTGCTCTGAGTTATAGCACAACGGCATGAAAATTGCAGAACCAACTGATATTGCCAACATCCTGGCAGATAGGTTCAGTGCTAACTTTACCCCCTCTCACCCCCTAAAGGGCCCATATCTATACAGGAAGAATGCAGAGTCCCTGTAATCACAACGCTGCACTCTCTAAAGCCAAAAACACAGCAACCCAGGCTGCATTTTACATGAACTTCAGAACAAACTGGCTCCCCATTTAAGCACCATGTTCAATAATAGCCTCGCATCAGGCTTTGTGCCCACTGAATGGTGCACAGCAACAGTTATCTCACTCCACAAAGGGGAGCCACCACTGATCCCGGGAACTATTGACCTATTAGCCTGACGAGCCTGGTCTGCAAGGCCATGGAACGTATCATCATTTAACTCATAAACAAAGACATTGGTAACCTCCAAACTCTGGATCCCACCCAATTCGGGTTTGTGAAAGGCAGATCATGCCTCCTGAACCTGATCGACTTCTTTGAGGCAGTCACCAAAGCCGTAGATGAGAGTAAGGTGGTTCACACAGCCTATCTTGACTTCGCCAAGGCTTTCAACACCATCCCCCATTCTGGAATTATAGCTAAACTCACTAAACTAGGTATAAATCCCTACGTCACAAGATGGGTTGCCAACTGGCTCATTGACAGAACCCACACTGTAAAAGTTGCAGACTCCAAATCTGACCTCAAAGCAGAGACAAGTGGAGTACCACAGGGTTCTGTCTTGGGACCTCTTCTGTTTGGTATCTACTTCTCTGAAGTACAGGCTAACACAGAAGACCTCTGGCTAACAAAGTTCGCAGATGACTGCAAACTAGGAGCCATAGTCAAGTCCCCAAATGATGTGGACATCCTACAGAAGGGCCTCGCTGAGACAGATGCCTGGTGTCAGAGCCATGACCTCAAGCTCAATGCCAAAAAGTGCAGTGTCATCCCCTGTGGTAAAAACTCTGTACCCATGAACTACCACATAGGCAGCAATCTACTTAACACCGAATGTGTGATAAGAGACCTTGGGACCCAGGTGGACAGTAATCTCTCCATTGACAGTCACATCTCCACAGTAGTCAGGAAGTCCTTCTACATGGCACACCTCATCATAAAAGGGTTCTCATCCAGGAAAAAAGAGGTCATTGTTCCCCTCTACTCGACACTCATTAGACCCATTATAGAGTACAACGCCCCTTTTGGAATGCATCACACAAGACATCTGCAGCAGCTGGAAAGGCCACAGAAGTACCTCACAAAGAGGATTACTGGCCTCAAACAAATGCCCTACACTGACCACCTCAAAAAACTCCAGCTTTACTCCATAGCATATCGCCTACTCTGAGGTGATCTCTGCCTAACATATAAAGCTATATCAAACCCAGAGCTGTTGGACATGCTACACCTAAAGAAATCCCAATCCCTCCTAGCCACACGCTCTAGGGACCTAATCCTTGTCAACACAACAAACAGGACATGCTGGAGGGATAGATTTCTGTCCCAGAGACTTCCCATACTCTGGAACAGGCTACCCATCTATGTCAAGCAAAATTCTTCATTAGCACTCTTCAAGAAAAATCTTGATGAGTGGATGGGAAATAGGAAATACACCCCAGGGATCACCTCTGTGTCTCTGCTCAACAGTGGCACAGGAAAATAACTTTCTTGGGTGGCATAAGCCAGGGAACCTTGTTGGTTAGGCTTATGTAGGCCCTTAGCCGATAGCCTAGTACCTACCTATGAACCTGTGCTTTGATGAAAAAGTAGAATTGTGGATAGACATTGTGTTTTTATTATAAACAGTCTCTAAGGTAGCCTAAACCAAGGGCTAAAAAAATCACCCCATCTGGATCTGTAATGACCTAAGCTCACACAACGCAGTCATGCTGCATCTTTGAGTGTCCATCAAGGGTTTAGACTGTCCTGGTATCTGGACCGCTACCAGGAATATCCGATTCTTAACGGTCCACTTTCCAACCAAGGCTACTTTCCTAAAGTGGGGGTTAAGATCAGTTTTTCTCCCTCTTGGATAGTTCAGATATTGCACTATTATCTCTTTGCTTATAATTTAAAATGTACTGCAGATTTTCAAGGTTTAGGAAAATGGCAGTTAATTCCAGAAGGCTGATAAGCATTCTTAAGTCTCCAAATCATTGAATCTTGGTCTGTGACAGATGGAATCCTAGTCCCAGAAGAAAGTGCTTGGAATAAGGGACCATTCTGATTGACACAAAGAAAAGGACAGTCTGTTTCTTAATTCTGAATACATATCCACAATACTAAGAAATGGAAGATGGAGCCCAGCACTTGAAGCAAACCTAAGAGAGAGGTGGCTATGGATCCAGTAACAGTTTGTGCACTAGAACATTCTGATATGAAGCCAAATCAAGGAATCATGAAGTATTGTCATTGTTACGATTGCTGACAGACAGGGCAGACTTTGTTCTTCAACTCTGAGTTGTGAAGTCAACTGAGAAATTAGACCTCTGAAGCAGAAAACTGGGCAGAGTGAACGATCACCACTATGAGGATAAATTTGATGGTCTGACAGGACAGAGAGATGATGACTCTACCCAGATTCTGAAAGTATCAACAGGATGGCTCCAGGTAGGAATCTCAAGAAAGCTCTGAAACCCAAATGAACTAACTACTGGTCAGCAGCAGTCAGTGATCCAGCTATCGGGTGATTGTGAGATTTCTCTACTGAAGGATCTCCAGCACATGCCCACATATTTGGTTAAGATATGAAGAGTGATGATAGATGAAAAAGCTAAAGAACAATATCTCGTATGGAACATGCTAATCATGTTTATAGAGAGGAAACTAGCTGTAGAACTCCTAGATTTTGGTTTGTCATTAGCCATCATCATGCCTTTTGAGACCATCCAAGTGACCATCCAGCAACAACAGCATTATTTTATTGAGAGTGACCATTTATTTCACATATCAGTGGATGAAGTTGTTGAGGTCTAAAATGAGGTGGAGAGCTCCTTCCACTTTGCCAGACGAGAATAAAAAGTGTGTTGCAAACAAGAAGTGTATAAGAAACTCCAGTTAAACCACTTGGTCTGACAGAGTAAGATGGGGTGGGTGAATATTCAGTACTGTCAAGCTTTGACCTCTGTGGATTTTGCATAGAACTTCTCTGTCCTGCCTAATGGTAGTCCAAGTAGGGAGACGCTGGAGAACCATCATTCCATCAAGGATCCTCAAGGAGACTGACAGTAATTAGGGCTATTATACCACTGAGACAGTTAATTAATAATGCCTTATTAGAGAATTTGGTACAAAATCAGGGACTGAAGAAGAGCCTGGCACTTATTAGGTCTTCTTTGGTTTCTGGGTGCCTTTTTCTTTTAAATGTCAAAAAAGAAAGATCCTAGAGTGGATCAAGAAAGGTGTAGTGCAGGATGAATGAGAAAAGTGGAGGATAGAATTTCATGGTACTTGTGATTTGAGGTAGCTATTTGACTATGGGAGCTTTGGAATATCAGACAATGTGGACTGCAGGAGGATGAAGGCACATTGTGGGATAATATGGAAGCTAAACATGATATCAGTCTGGCTATTTAGGTGAGAATGGATAAAGTAGAACTGGAAAGGAAGAGACAGGATGGTGTGGGAAAAGATGGAGAGAGATGCAGAGAAAAGGAGGACAGTGATAGAAGTATTCAGAAGTACACAAGTGGAAGATGGGGAAAACATTAAAGGTAACACATGGAAAATTATCACATACAAGAAAAAGGGTAGGGAACGATGATAGTGATAAAGAATATGTTACAAAATAGTAGTAACAGCTTGAGGCTGGCTGGAAGTGAAGGGGGTGAAGGCTAAATTGGAGACAGATAAAAGGGTTTTATTGATTAGAGACTCAGCAAGGAGATCAAGTGTTAGATTTAGCAAGATGTGAGAAGATGTGACAAAGGTGATCAGCAAGTGGGAGTAGGGTGTACATGTTATGGTGCATGTAAGCACTAAATATCTGTCCAAGGAGGCTACTGAGGTGGTACCAAGTGAAGCGAAGGAGGTGGTGGAGAGGTGTTGGGAGACAAAGTAGGAGGTAACCGTCTCAGTTGTGCACTGGCAGGCAGCATGCTGTGGAAAGAAGAGACTAGAGAGAGTATAATGACTGTCTGCAACACAGGGCAAAGAAGAACAGCTTGAGACTGATGGGAATATATGGGTAATATGGCAGAAAGACCAACTGTATGCAAATAGTGCTATGTGCTGGGTTTGACACATACCTTTCAATGATCATATCTTTAAACTAGGTTTGACTGGGGGTGTTAGAGAAGCAGAAGAGGGGTAGGCATTCAGGTAGTACACAGAAGATAAAAACAGATGTAGCATGTAGCAGAGGTGCAAACAAGGGTGACACTGCATGTCTGAGTAGTATTACTTTTCAGTTTAAGGAATATGAGAAGGAAGATTGGATAGTTTTAAGCACTGATGCAGGAGGAGAGAGTAGACATTACTTATAGTCCACTGACAAGAGTGAGTGCAAAATTGAGTTTATCTGTTATTTTTTTCATAAATGAGAGAGGAGAGAGGTGGTGGTGGGCTAGTAGTCTGCATAAAGTAGAATATCGTGTGTGTGTGTGTGTGTGTGTGTGTGTGTGTGTGTGTGTGTGTGTGTGTGTGTGTGTGTGTGTGTGTGTGTGTGTGTGTGTGTGTGTGTGTGTGTGTGTGTGTGTGTGTGTGTGTGTCTGTGTGTGTGTGTCTTTGTGTGTGTGTGTGTCTGTGTGTGAGCTTGAGAGAGGAGGCGAACACCAAACCAAGAACGGGTTGAACTGCAGATAACTTTAGGACCTTGGTTAAATGTCCTTGCAATTAAGATGTAGGAAGGAATGGGGGAGAGCTGGTAGACGCAGTTTATCATCCAGCAAGCACATTAAGGAAGGAGGATAACAGACTATAGAAGAGAATGAAGGATTAAGATAGGATGGAAGAATCTACCTGAGGATACCAGAAGACTACATATTCCAGGGTAGACAGGGAATGGAGATAATTGATGTCTCAAACCATAAGGGGTTCAGTCAGGTAGTGAAAGAGTGTAAAAAAAAGTTTGAAATTCTGGATGTTGTAAGAGCCAAGACAGAGAGGGATTTCCGGATTTCCAGATGGAAGCACCATTATTCAGTAGTGATCATGCTGCTGAGTGGCTCAGAGTGCATATAACGGTAGGAATGTAAACACTGAGGCAATTATGAAGGGCTTTAGGTAAGTGGAATGTGATAAGCTTAGAGAGAGGATCAATAATGAGTTATGATGGATAACCAATTCACAGGAAAGTCCCCAGGAATAGATGGTATTCCTGTGAAAGTTTGGAAGCTAAGGGACAAAAAAACTAATAAAATACTGTTAAAACCTTCCAGATTTTTAAGTGGAGAAGAAGCACCAATATCCTGGAAGAAAGCAGTGGTGGCTGCAATACCTAAAGAGGGTAAAGACCCTTCAGATTGAGCTTCATGGTGGCCAATTTCAATCCTAAACCATGATTATAAAGTGTTTTGTTTACAATGGCTAAAAAAAAGTCAAAGGTGATGCCAAAATTGATATATATGGATCAGTGGGGTTTTGTGGAGGGGAGGCAAATATTTGACAACATTATCAGAACATTGATCCAGAGGGAAGCAGAATGTAAGAAAATACCACTGCTGTTGGTGGGTCTTGATGCAGAGAAAGCATTTGACAGAGTAAGCTGGGAGTTTATGAGCAGGGCAATGGAAGCATTTGCATTTCCTGATAAAATAAGGTTGATTGGAAGGATATATGAAGGATTGGAGGCGAAAATTAAAGTAGGTGGGTTCCTCTCTGATAATTTCTGTTTGAGCAGAAGGACCAGGCAGGGGTGTCCGCTTTCCCCTTTGTTGTTTGCATTATATTTAGAATCATTGTCAAAGAAAGTAAGGGTCTCAAAAATTCATGCATATAATTGGTATGTTAGTCAAGAAAAGGTGTCTGTTTGAGATGATATTATTTTATACCTGATAAAAAAGTTGCTAAATTTGTAGCACATTCCCCTTTCAGAACCCACCAGTATATAGCACTGAAAAGCTTAAATTGGTTATAACTGCCACATCAACTAATATGTACAACTTCTTACCATCCATAAAATTATCCAGCATTCTTCTACCTGTCCAGCACTAAAAAACATTCTGCACAACTGTGTTCACAGTCGATCATTGCGATCCAGTGATGAAAAACTCCTGTCTACAAACCTAGCACATCTACTGGGCATTGTCTGTTCTCGCACAAGGTTGCTAAGGTCTACAACTCCGTACCTGTATACATCAGGTCTGTACCCTTCCTCCCATCTTTCAAAACCATTCTGAAAGACTTCCTAGCTAAAATCTGACTTTGTTCTTGCTCAAAACCATGATAAACTATATCCCTAAAGGCGAACAAGTACCTTTTTATTCCTTATACCTTCTTACACTCTCTTTTTCACTTACTTCCTTACTGCTATTTAATTCTCTTCCCTGACTTTCTCTTTAAATATACCATAAGTCTGTTTTTTCCTCACTTCATATTGCAAATTCTCTTTGTATTAGACTAATTTTTTTAATTTCTCTACATAATGTCTAAAATGTATCTAAATATTAAATGAGTGTCATATACCTTGTATTGATTCTTAACCAACATTTTTATATTATGTCTAATTTGTTATAATTATTTAAACTGCAGATGTGTTTGTTTTATTTTTGAAGATTGTAAAATTGTTCTTAAAATGTTTTGTAATAATTTGGAGTTTTTCTCCCTGGTCCTCTGCTAAAAAATGGGCTTCTGCCCAGTCTGACTTTTCCAGTAATCAAATGTTAATGTTGTTGAGTCTTTCAGCTTTCCCCGGTTAGGGGTCGCCACAGCGGAACTCCGTCCGCTGATGATTGGCAGTTGATTTTTACGTACCAAGTTGCCAGCCCTGACACACAACCTTCAACGAAGGTACACCCATTCACGCATGTCTCCATGCAGAAGATGCTCTAGCTGAGAGTCAAACCGGACAGCGTCTTACTGTGAGGCGACAATGCTACCGCAGCACCACCACCGCGGATCAGTAATCAAATGTCAATAAATAAATAAAACCAGAAAATGACATTGCAGTGTTGTGCAACATTTTGAGGCAGGTTCACATCTTTTTGGGATACAAAATGAATGAAGCTAAAACCAAGGCAATAACTGTAAATTAAGTACCCACACACAAATTGGTTTAGCGATATCCATACTTATGGGGACATGATAAAATAAAGTATATAGGAGTATGGATTAAAAAGGATTCTGGTGTCGTAGCTAAGGATATGTGGGAAGAGACTAAACAAAACTTAATACAAAAACTGAAAAATTGGAAGCTCTGCTATATAGATATGGATAACAAGATACATGCAGTTAAAATGCTTTTAGTCCCTTTAGTTTGATACACAGGTCAGGCATATTTTTATAAACCAGAAGAGAAGTTGTAGATAGCAATTAATAAAGAGCTGAAGGATTTTATCTAGGAGGGGAAGACAGCAAGAGTGAAGTTGGATAAGTAGATTCTTCCAGTGGAACGAGGAGGTTTAGGATTATCCAATTTAAAGGGGTACTTCAGAGCTACACAGCTAAGGCTCCTATACATAGCACAAGCAGAAATCTGTAATTCAAAGTAGAAAGGAATGGTGATGAAATGGAGGGAGGGCTCAAGAAACGAGGAGAGACTAGGATTTTGGATGCAGATCCTTAAGTAGAATAATAATAACTGTACAAAATGTTATATTCATAAAGTAGCAGAAAGTATTCCAAGAACTAAGCCAACACGGGAAAGGAGAAAGGAGATTCTGCCAGTAGGGATAACTGCAATTAGGGATACAGACAACAGGCCAGAGGGGGGCTGGAACTCAGAAAAATAGCAAAAGGTATTGGTAGCAAATAGAGAGGGAAAGGTAATAGAATGGGATGAGACTAAGAATTTATTTGGACTGCAGGCAAGAGATTGCCTTTTCAATTAAGGATTGATATCACAGTACAGGCAAAGAGAAAGTACTGGGATCCTAAGCAACAGACCAGCACTGGTAGAGCTTTAGTAGAATCCATCACAGAAGCTGCTGCTAAAAAATGAATAATTAATAGATCATATAAAATATTGAATAACTATAAGAAGCAGTCAGAGGAGGTTAGAAAGAATTGAGAAGAAACTGGATAAGCAATTCACAAAGAAACAGTGGGGAGATATGTATGTCTCCCAAATGTGCAACAAATTGTAGAATATTTAGGCTGTTTGCTTGGAAGTGTTTACATGGATATTTTCATGTCCCAAGTAGACTCCAAAGAATTCTTCCTCAGGTAGACAGCAAATGTTGGAGGTGTGATGGAATGAGTTGGCAGACTTTAAAGATTCCCTGTAACTTCTCTGTCAGATACTGAGCGATTCTGAGCAATTCACTTAGTGAGTCAGTGGCTGTTGGACTGACGCTCTAAGGTGGCACTTATACCTAGTGGGTTTTACCCAGTTAATAAATAAATGAAAAATGAATAAATAAATATCTAAGAATTCTGTAAGATGGACACTGGCTGTTGTGCTTTATCCTCTCTAAAGGTAGTCAATTCTCTCTCCACCTCCTCTCTTTCTATCCAAGCATCCGTCCACTGCTTTCCCCACTCTACTGTACCTCCCTCTCAGCATGGCACTCTTCCATTGCTCTCTTTTATAAAGACAGAGTATTCATTCAGTAACTTCTTGTCTTAGTCCTTTATGATTGCCTCCCCATATTTTTGTTGCCTGGCCAGGTGTTCCCCCCCCCTGCAATATACATTAAGAAAATATGTGTCCCTTCCTGATCCAATTTGACAACTCCTTTTCAGCCAGCACTTTTCTGCCCTCTCCATCTATGTTGCCATTTTCCTAGTCTCGTTGTAGTGTGTTTCCTCCAGCTTCCCAATCCCCTTCTTTCCAACTAATTCCCATTCTCATATTTCTACATAGACACGTTTACACTTCCACATTTTCCTCCCCCACTCATCCATAGTCCTGAGTAAAGCAGCCTGGACTAACCTCAGTTTGTTTACTTCCTCAATGGCTCTTAGCCTCATAATTCATTCTTTTTTTTAAACAAGAACCATCTTTATTAAATTATCACATGCCACATAGGCAATCATACATTTATATACAGGAAAATCACATTGACATAAATGCAAACGCTATACATCACAAACCATACTGAGGAGATTGGTGTAACTAAAGACATTTTTTTGAGCTCTGATACAGAATCAGAATTACCTAGACATAGTAAGGCCTTGCTGAGTCTAATTGTGGTAGCTGCCAAAAAGCAGTTACTAGAAAATGGAAATTAAAGTCTAAACCAACTTTACTAGAAGCAGTGAATATAGTAACAGATGTAAAACAAATGGAATTGGGATCTTTAGAAAAGGGTAGGAGCAAATTATATAGAAAAAATGGAAATTCTGGAACAATACATGCAGTGGAGAATGAGGTTTAAAAGAAGGCAGGATTTGAATGAGCTATGTAATGTTTGACTGACAATGGCTGGAATAGATTGTAAGTCATGTATAATATTTGCAACTAAAATTATGTTAGTATGGTTTGTGATCTATAGCGTTTGCATTTATGTCAATGTGATTTTCCTGTATATAAATGTATGATTGCCTATGTGGCATGTGATAATTTAATAAAGATGGTTCTTGTTTAAAAAAAAGAATGAATTATGAGGCTAAGAGCCATTGAGGAAGTAAACAAACTGAGGTTAGTCCAGGCTGCTTTACTCAGGACTATGGATGAGTGGGGGAGGAAAATGTGGAAGTGTAAATGTGTCTATGTAGAAATATGAGAATGGGAATTAGTTGGAAAGAAGGGGATTGGGAAGCTGGAGGAAACACATTACAAAGAGACTAGGAAAATGGCAACATAGATGGAGAGGGCAGAAAAGTGCTGGCTGAAAAGGAGTTGTCAAATTGGATCAGGAAGGGACAAATATTTTCTTAATGTATATTGCAGGGGGAGGACACCTGGCCAGGCAACAAAAATATGGGGAGGCAATCGTAAAGGACTATGACAAGAAGTTACTGAATGAATACTCTGTCTTTATAAAAGAGAGCAATGGAAGAGTGCCATGCTGAGAGGGAGGTACAGTAGAGTGGGGAAAGCAGTGGACGGATACTTGGATAGAAAGAGAGGAGGTGGAGAGAGAATTGACTACCTTTAGAGAGGATAAAGCACAAGCAGCCAGTGTCCATCTTCCAGAATTATCAGATATTTATTTATTCATTTTTCATTTATTTATTAACTGGGTAAAACCCACTAGGTATAAGTGCCACCTTAGAGCGGCAGCCCAAGAGCCACTGTCTCACTAAGTGAATTGCTCAGAATCGCTTAGTACAAAAATTTGGAATGATGGAACCAAGCCTAAAGCTGCAGATGAAGTTTGCTAACTTACACCTTTTCACCTTTGCATCAGATTGCCAGCATGCTGCTTTGTACAGTAAGGAAAGCATGAAAAATCTGGGGAATTACAATTTTGTTAACAGCAGTGGCAGGGAAAGACATGGAAAAAACCTTGAGGAGAGGGCTGGCAGTGTTCTTGGCAGACAGCAAATCAGTGTAGACTCATGATCAGAAGGAACTGTCAGTCAAACCTGATCCTGTTTTATGGGTGAATTTGAGAGGGGAGTGCCAGTTCACATTGTCTGCTTGGATTTAGCAGTGCCTTTGATTCGGTCCAACACTGACAACTGATAAGAAAGCTGGAGGGATTGGGGTAAGAGTAGGGTTAGGGCTGAGACTTAGGAACTAGACTGCTGCATGGCTGAATAGTTAAGGTACAAAAATTGTGGTGAGAGGGACAGCCTCAAGAATATTGAAAGTGACTAACAACATGACAAGGATGAGTCTTGAGTCACTCTTCATTGTGTTTGTCTTATAATTCATCTGAGGGAATAGAAAACAGGCTCTGCCTCTTCACTGACAACACAGTGACAGATGCAGTAGAAGAGGACTGGGTAGGAGTCTAAGGAAGGACTTGGAAAATCTAAACAAATAGGTGGCAGTTAAGGGTTCATTGCAGACAAATGTAAAGTACTGAACTTAGGCCAAGTGCTAGGTGGAGGGGAGGAACTGATGGCAACAGTGCAGGATATGGATCTGTGATTGTTGATCACACCTTAAGGGGACTACAAGGAACCGAGCAAGAGGCCAGTAGGGATAGCAAACAGAATACTGGGGTGCATCTTTATGGGAGCATACTTCAGAAGAAAAGAAGCTATTTTTCCACTCTGCTGGTCAGACCACAACTTGAATATGGTGTACATTTATGTAGGTCATACAAGGAAAGATGCAAGAAGCTGTTGAAAGGAGTTTGGAAGAATACTACCAAAAGGATGTGTGGAATGGAGGAGAGAGGATATGACCAGAGACTAGAGAAGTTAGAGTTCTCACTAGAGACTTGAACATAAGATATTGATGAAGAGGATCATGTTGAGGAGAAGTATAGAAGTTGTTTTGAACAGGAAGGATGGGAGAAGGAGTCACAGTTAGTAGACTCTAGAGACTATTCCCTGGGTCTCTAAAAGTACTTCTTCAAACAAGAGAGTCGTGAGCCTATGAAATCAGTTACTGGAATGGATGGTGGAGAATGAATCCACAGTGCCATTCAAAAGAACATGGGACAGGTAGAATAATAGTCATGGAGGGGATGTAGAATGTTAAATCCATGTGAAGGGCAAATTAGATAGGCTTATTGTCTCCTCCTGCTGTCAAGCAGAGGAACAAATGGGTCAAATGGATGTAGGAAGAGTGGTCATTCATTGGGTTTATCCTGTAGGCTAAAAACTGAAAGAAAAAAGTTTTTCTCCTTGTCCTCCTCAAATTCATAGTGATCTCCTAGGTAAGATCGTCAAAAGAGACTTCACTTGTAAAAGATGCATTCGGTATCTTTTTTTTTCAGTTGTTTGTGGAGTGAAGACAACTTTAGTCAAGCCATGCTAAAGAGCTACATACTGGAGCTGTTTTAGGCCAAGGCTCTTAATCCTTTATCTTAGGCCTGTCTTTTTCATTTCTGATGTACATGCATGGACCCTTCAGCATATCCTTATGATAAATGAAACAACTCCTTAATTGCCATCTGCTGATTTATGAGGCTGGTGTTGATTTTGTCATGTCTTTGAGGTCTACATGTTAGTTTGTAGCACCAGTAGTATCAAAAGCAATTGAGCATCACATTACAGTTCTAGATTGAAAAGGTAATACTTTTTGTTTAATAATCCGGCTACTGCAAGAGCAATTAGAAGGCATCTGCTTTCCTGACACTGGCTGTTCTACTAAACTTTCTTCTTATGATTTAACATTAAAAATACAGTAGAGAGTCGATTATCTGAACTAATTGGGACCTAGGGTAGTTCAGATAGTCAAACATATAACTGAATTGGACAAAACACTTTAAAAATTTTTTTTCTGCATGCAGGAATACACTTTTCAACAATTCAGTGATTCCAGTGAACGATAAAGAATATTTTTCACATGCAAGCTGGCTACAAGCTCAAAAAACATGCTGAAGTGAATGTGTTGAATCTTTACATATATAGACTTTATGATTTTTCTTACCTGAAAACTTTGGAAGGCTGGTTAGGATAATTGATGTTTCAGATAATTGACTCTCTCCTGTATCCCATTAAATTGATTATCATTCACACTGTGGAAACTCCCCTGACTTGTAATGACTGATTTTTTTTCCTTCCTCAGTAACTATCAGGTATCCAGGGTGGCCACGGTGGTGCAGCGGTTAGTGTTGTCGCCTTACAGCAAGAGGTTCTCCGGTTCGATTCTCGGCTGGGGTGCCTTCTGTGTGGAGTCTGCATGTCCTTCGTGTGGGTTTCCTCTGGCTGGTCTGGTTTCCTCCCACATCCCAAAGACATGCAGTAGGTGGATTGGACACTCTAAAATTGGCCCTAGGTGTGAGTGTGTGCATGTGTGTGCCTTCTGTGGAAGGTTGGGTGCTGGGCTGGCAACTTGTCACTGTAAAACTCCACTACCAATCATGAGTGGACAGATGATCTGCTGTGGCAACCCCTAACTGGGAAAAGCTGAAAGAAGAAGTAGTAGTAACTATATAAGGTATCCCTCACTTTCCTTGCTGTATTAGACCATTCATTACCTGGAGTGGTGGAACCATATGAGCCATTTGTTTTTCTTAGAGGTGGCAGCTAAGCAACACAAAGTATAGCCATCACCTAGCCAAAGGTGGAGGGCTTTATGCTTTAGGATTCTTAACGTCTGTGGGCATGTCCAGTACCACTCTGGGGGTGCAGTATGCAGTGAGAATCAGTGCAGGCTTGTCACTCACATCTGCGAGGGATGTAAACTTTCCAGACAGACTTACCTCCTTTGAAGCCAATGTTCCCAGAGGATCTCTGGTCTCCTCTAGGGATTCTGGAATTAGACCAAGTGCCAGACACACACACACACACACACACACACACACACACACACACACACACACACACACACACACACACTCCACCCACCCACCCCAATGAGAGGTGAACCAGCAAAGCATTGCCATTCCTCTCTACCTCATGAAAACTCTACCAGGTGCCCAAGCCTGTATTCAAATGCAGGTTGTTTGGGTCGTAGTCAGGGCTTCATATCTTTCCGCCAGTGGAGATAGTACCTGCAGTGCTGTTGCTGTTCATATGTTTTGCAAGTATACCCGCTTAACTGAAGCTGGAGGTTCAGTTTAAGTGTTTTTGTTCTTTTTTCCTCTGGGTGTTTTATCCCCCCCCCCCATTTAAATTCCCTTTTAAACATTGTATACACATGAAAAACATTGTTTTCACAAATGTATTAAACTTTCTTCTTAATCTGTTAACATTACAGTGGATTTCCTTCTTTGACTTCTACTTGCTTTGGAAATTCTTACCAGTATGGACTGCTAGTTTGTCTGCATAAAGCTGCAAGGGGATTTGCCTTGTAATATTCCTATATCCTACTTCCTTAATCACCATCCCCTCATCATTCCGTTTGTATTGGTTACTTTCAGTAGCATTTTTATTTAACATTAAATTTTATTCCTGTTATAATCGTGATGTAAAAGTTGGAAGTGATTTTGCATAAAAATAAAGATTATAATGTGCTGTTTGATTGTTTTAGTTTCACTATTTACTCCCCCCCCCTTTTATAGTCACATCTGTAAAATGATGTCATGGGGATATTGGGCTGTGATTTACATATAATTGCAAAGCATTATGGGTAAACACAGCTTACCTCTTTAGAAGAGCAGCTTCTTACTTGCATTGTGGTTTTACTGTTACATCATCAAATGCTTTAATTTCCAATATCAGATGTTCAGCCTAAAATAATTAGTTTACAGCTTGCGTTTCTGAGAATTTAAGAAACTACTGCTGTTGCATTTATCATGTTAAGTTGCCTGTGCATTAATTTAGTAAGTAGTGAGACATTGTGGATTTAATTTTTCTTGATGTCATGGCAGGAGTTTCATCACTGAGAAAAAAATTCAGGAGGCCATCCTTAACAAAATAAAGTGTAAAAACGGATACTACTTCTGGCATCAAAATCTGCATGATTTGGTTTTGTATATGGTAAGGAGGTTAGACAGCTGCAAAGGTTTATTTACACCTACTTCAGAACATGACCAATGCACTTTAATGAGATCTGCTCCAATCAGTTTCCTATCCATGGTGGAAGGTAAATTTTCCTAAACTTTCACTCATACCTCTCATCTACATTGTTCAAGTATTCTGGAAAAAGCTAAAAATAATTGGAGGACAAAGGCCCAAATCAGGGACATTTTTTTTTAAATATTACCCTGATTCACTTAAAAAAATTAATAGAGCAACAGGTTTTGCATCAATACATATTGTCTGAGGAATACAAAGTATGAAATGCTAATGACTGGCATTATTGACTGATTGTAATCTTCGGTGATTTAACAGAGAATCAAAAAGTTTTACAAGGAATAGAGCAAAAATATGAGACAAAATCACAGATAGTTGAGAGGTACTTCTAACTCAGTATTATACTTAACTAAGTTTACTGCTTTAGTAAAGCTACATTATCTTAATCTAAACTTGAATTGCTCACTCACTCTCTTACGATGCTCTGCCATCTCCTAGAGTGGCCCTATGGACAGCCAACTGTATCCACAAAGTTTTCAAAGCAAATGGGAGGAAATGGAAGTAGGTTGCCAGGTCTTTCCTCTGTATCATGCACACATACAAATGCATTCACACCAATGCCCAATTTAGAGTGTCCTAGTACACCTAAGGCATGTCTTTAGAAAGTGGATGGAAACTGGAGCACCAGGAGAAAACCCATGTGAACACAGAGAGGACATACAGACTCTGCATAGAAGGCAGAGAACTGAACTGGAGAACCTGTAGTGAGTTGGCAATGCTACTTGTTGCCACATTTTGCCGTCTTCTAACCAGGTACAGCATACAGCAAAATTGCATTATTTCTGACACCCTGCTATCCCTTGATAACTACATCAGCAGTATTGTACCATAGCATGCTAACCTTATACAGTAGCTTTAACATATTACTTACAACAGTATACAACTGAAAAACACTAACCGTCTGCTTTTCATTGTATACTCACTGTGACAAATCTGTGTTAACACCATACTTGCTACTACTGGTTACTGTACAGAACAGCTGCCTACTAAGAAGGTTGCCAGTTTATGCATAATTTAACAGACTACACCATGGAACCATCCAATCAAATTCTTCAAACTGTACACTGCATACCACCAACTTTGGAGACCTAGCCAACAAAACACCTCAAATGCAGGCTTGGGTGACATTTGCCAAACCTTGTATATTAGCTATTACTTAGTCTTGGCTGAAACCACAGATTCAGAATAAAGAATATGCAATAATATTAGTTTATTTTATTATTTGTTAACTGGTTAAATGTGTTTGTCCATAAACCCCTTTATAGTCATAATCTGGGCCACAGGACAAAGGTAAATGCAACATATTAAATCATGGACAATTTTAGTGTAACCAAGCAACTGTCATGATTTAGAAGCTGGGCGGAAATAAGAGTACCTAGGAAATCCACACAGATGTGGAGACAGCATATAAGCTATGTGCAGACAGAGAATACAAGTGTTGAATCCTAGAGCCTGGAGCTGTGAGGCAGAGAGATTTCCACTGAGCCACAATACTGCTAATAATTAGCAGTATAAAGCCTTCCAAAAAGATAGGCAGAAGAAACCATCAGGCAAATTACTCATACTGGCTAATTCAGCTACCCTGCCTAAATCACCCAAAACGGCCACCTGAGGTTACTAAGCAGGAGATCATGGTCAGATCCACACTTTGATTATTTGGCACCCCCCACCCCAAACTGTAAGTTTAGGACCACAGAAAAAAAGTAAAAGGTCTTCAAAGAAAAAAGAAAATCCTCTTCTGCCGTGAAACTGTAGCAAACCACTTATTTCAGTGCTTTAGCCATGACAGCGACTTCAAATACACAGTATCAGTATTCCTTTTTGAATGCTGGTACTCCACTACTGCACCATCAGCAGCTACCAATCTTGCCCATAACACCTTCACCTGAGGCAGCCATCCCCATTTTCTGCAGACACTCCACCCCTCTTATTTCCTACACCTGGAGCAGAATGCACCTGTCTTCCTTCCCTTGCCACAGCATTAGTCCTGGTGCTGTCTCCACAGAAAACACCAAGTAACTGCATACTGGATGTGTTTATCTAAACCCAAAATGTGCAAGAAGTGCTCTCTCTGGTACTCTAAAATAATTCCATAATACAGCTACCAAGGAAAGACTTCAGCTTCCCATAGAACAGTCAACAGATTGGTGAGCTCATCTTAGTTTTCATTTCTTGGGGATTCACAAAATTCATAAAAACTTCAATTAGAACTGATCCACAGTCTGGAACAGGAAGGTTATGAGAATGGATTTTAACAAGGTAACCCCATAACTATAAACACAGTGTAACCCTCAAAAACCTTTTCAATGACCACTTGCCAACTTATGTTGTATGGAAACAAACTTGACACTCCCAAATCAATTGTTTTTTCTTTTCTTAAATAATTGTTTAGAGTGGGTACAGCTGGCTTCTCCATCCCCACAGAAAGTAGGAACAGCTGAGTCCTAGAAGATGTACTAGTTATGATATCCAGTGGAGTTTAAGCCTACTGAGCCCATGCTATTTGAGTACATTTGTACTCCTAATGCAGAGGCATGCTTCCGTTGGGAGACAACAGTAGTGGAGTTCAAAAGAGCTGCCAATGAGTGAGGTGGTATTCATGTGGAGAGAGAATAGGTTGCCCCATAGGGCAGGTAAATTGGCCTGCTGTCTACTACCCATCCTTGCCAAGGAGTAAAAGCCATTTGGGTTTCACAGGCAGGGATGAATGGGCTGTAGGGTTCTTACCTAGCTTGGGAATGCCTATTTCCCATCTCTGAATGGGTCAATTGGGTGCAGGTAGAGGAGCATCTAGCAGGATCCTGTGGGGAGTAAAAATAAATAAATAGATTTACATCTCTGCATATTATTGAGGTAAGAGTAATGCCTTGTCCTGGACATATGTGTGAGTTCAGAAATGTATGGCAGAAAGGGATAAAGCCTGGAAAAATACAAACAGAACAGCAGCAACAACAACCTGTGCAACAAATAGAGTAGTGCATCACAAATGTCAGATTCACATAAAGAAATGGGTATGACATAATGCATAAGATCTTCACCTCATAAATGCAAGGTATGAGGTTTGGTTCTGATTGAGGTTCACTGGCTAGAATTAAAATGGCCTAGTTACCCTAGTATTCTCATACAAGAAAGATGGAAGAAAAAATTTCATAACCACAATAAACTATAACATTTATTTTTTGTTTTTATTTATTTTGCATTTGCTTACCAGGGTAGTGCACTGATCTCAGTGGACCATTGACAGGCACAGCCTGGATGAGTATGTCACAACATAAAGAAGAGATAAAATTATGTGCAATGTAATACAGAGGTACATGTCTAT